>NC_086454.1:352698001-352998001 GCF_028390025.1 Pseudophryne corroboree | reverse complement strand
CCAGCTGTTATACAGTACCTACTGCTCCAGCTGTTTTACAGTGCCTACTCCTCCAGCTGTTATACAGTACCTACTGCTCCAGCTGTTTTACACTGCCTACTCCTCCAGCTGTTATACAGTACCTACTGCTCCAGCTGTTTTACAGTGCCTACTCCTCCAGCTGTTATACAGTACCTACTGCTCCAGCTGTTTTACAGTGCCTACTCCTCCAGCTGTTATACAGTACCTACTCCAGCTGGTATACAGTGCCTACTCTTCCAGCTGTTATACAGTTCCTACTCCTCCAGCTGTTATACAGTGCCTACTCCTCCAGCTGTTATACAGTGCCTACTCCTCCAGCTGTTATACAGTACCTAATCCAGCTGTTATACAGTGCCTACTCCTCCAGCTGTTATACAGTACTTACTCCTCCAGCTGTTATACAGTGCCTACTCCTCCAGCTGTTATACAGTACCTAATCCAGCTGTTATACAGCACCTACTCCTCCAGCTGTTATACAGTACCGACTCCTCCAGCTATTATACAGCAGGCTACTTGTCTAGCTGTTATATAGTACCTACTCCTCCTGCTGTTATACAGTACCTACTCCTCCAGCTGTTATACAGTACTTACTCCTCCAGCTGTTATACAGTGCCTACTCCTCCAGCTGTTATACAGTGCCTACTCCTCCAGCTGTTATACAGTACCGACTCCTCCAGCTGTTATACAGCACCTACTCCTCCAGCTGTTATACAGTACCGACTCCTCCTCCAGCTATTATACAGCAGGCTACTTGTCTAGATGTTATATAGTACCTACTCCTCCAGCTGTTATACAGCAGTCTACTTGTCTAGATGTTATATAGTACCTACTCCTCCAGCTGTTATACAGTACCTACTTATTCAGCTGTTAAACAATACCTACTCATCCAGCTGTTAAACAGTACCTACTCCAACTGTTATACAGTACCTACTCCAACTGTTATACAGTACCTACTCCTCAAGCTGTTATACAGTACCTACTCATCCAGCTGTTATACAGTAACTATTCCAGCTGTTATACATTGCCTACTCCTCCAGCTGTTATACAGTGCCTACTCTCCCAGCTGTTTTAAAGTACCTTCTCCTTCAGCTGTTATACAGTGCCTACTCCTCCAGCTGTTATACATTATCTACTCCTCCAGCTGTTATACATTGCCTACTCCTCCAACTGTTCTACAGTGCCTACTCTCCCAGCTGTTATACAGTACCTACTCCTCCAGCTGTTATACATTATCTACTCCTCCAGCTGTTATACATTGCCTACTACTCCAGCTGTTATACAGTACCTACTCCTCCAGCTGCTAGACAGTGCCTACTCTTCGAGCTGTTATACAGTGCCTACTCCTCCAGCTGTTATACAGTACCTACTCCTCCAGCTGTTGTACAGTACCTACTCCTCCAGCTGTTATACAGTACCTAATCCAGCTGTTATACAGCTCCTACTCCTCCAGCTGTTATACAGTACCTACTCCTCCAGCTGTTGTACAGTACCTACTCCTCCAGCTGTTATACAGTACCTAATCCAGCTGTTATACAGCACCTACTCCTCCAGCTGTTATACAGTACCTACTCCTCCAGCTGTTATACAGTACCGACTCCTCCAGCTGTTATACAGTACTTACTCCTCCAGCTGTTATACAGTGCCTACTCCTCCAGCTGTTATACAGTGCCTACTCCTCCAGCTGTTATACAGTACCGACTCCTCCAGCTGTTTTACAGCACCTACTCCTCCAGCTGTTATACAGTACCGACTCCTCCTCCAGCTATTATACAGCAGGCTACTTGTCTAGATGTTATATAGTACCTACTCCTCCAGCTGTTATACAGTACCTACTTATCCAGCTGTTAAACAGTACCTACTTATCCAGCTGTTAAACAGTACCTACTCATCCAGCTGTTAAACCGTACCTACTGTCAAAGTCAGAAAAATATCATGATGCACACTGCCATATTTGCACCTCATACATGTCCGCGCTGCGCATGCGTACGCTCTCCCGTGCGTGCGCATACCCGCTGTTATGTGCACCCGCAGGCGCACGGTATGCGCATTTACGGTAGAGTTTATGTGCGCCTAGCGTGCGACTCAATCGTTACATATTTATACCATATAATGTATTTTGTAGATTATGGTCCCTTTGATAGAATCTGAAAGTTTAGTTAATGTAGCATGTTCATAGACAAAGAGATCCCTCTTTGTTTGATACGAAGGGTCAGACAAGGGTTATACAGTGGTGTTTAGTATCCATCGGAAGAGTATTTAATTAGCAATATTCCGGTGTTGGTTTGAAGCGGATTAATCGCTCGTGCGAATAGTTATGGACATAAGAAGTTTATGGACTTTTACTATTATTTGCACTTTATTATCCATGCGGCGGGAAACCTAGTTTCCCACCCACCTGAACAGTTGGAAATAGTCACAGCCCACCTGTATGAATCAACCTATGACCTTTTGTTATAATGCCAAGACGAATTCCTGTGTCCAATGAACAATGAGATTATAGGGACCATTGTACTGTATTGTGTGTAGGGTATAAAAGGACAAGCCGACCTGATCCAGCTCTCTATTCTCTTCAACGGTTCTCATCGCTGATAATCGGGAGCTGGATATCCAGAGGCGCTTGCGATTGTTTCCCTTGTGCGTAAGTTTTTCTCCGCAATCACATTCTCTTTATTGTTATTGTGAGCCATATCTCTCTCTCTCTCTCTCTCTTCTCCCCTTTCCCTCTCTTTTCCTCTTAAAGTGTTATTGTGCTGTTATTGTATTTTAAGTGTAGTTATCTGGTTAGTTAGTCTATGTTATATTGGTAGTGTATGACTTGTATTGTGTTATTCTTTTGCAAATAGAACGTTCATATAAGGTGTTAGAACCTAAGATCGGTATCTGTGTATTGCTTATATTTCTAAGTATTCTCAGAGCGTCGGAGACGCTCGAACAGCTTTTAAGTTAATAAGGTTACACTGTGTTACATTTACCCCCTATCACTACACCAAGGTTTATTGCATAATACATTGTTTTATGGTATAGTTATAAAGGTTTAACATTGTGAGCGTCTGCGCCGCTGGTGACCTCCTCGTGGTCCTGAGCGTCCGCTACGCTAATAGCGAACCATTACGTAAGTCGGCAGCCAATAGCGTGCCTGCCTAGTATCACTTGGCCGTGAGCGAACGTGACGCTCGAGCGTCTCGACTACGGCTAAGCGATTGTTACGTGCGTACCCTTACAGTATTCCATACGCCAATAGCGTACTGTGTTCTTTGACCTCTTAAAGGGTTTTAAGTAAGATAAATATTTAGCTTTATCACTACTCTAACTGTTATACAGTGCCTACTCCTCTAGCTGTTATACAGTACCTACTCATCCAGCTGTTATACATTGCCTACTCCTCCAACTGTTATACAGTACCTACTCCTCCAGCTGTTATACAGTGCCTACTCCTCTAGCTGTTATACAGTACCTACTCCTCCAACTGTTATACAGTACCTACTCCTCCTGCTGTTATACAGTGCCTACTCCAGCTGTTATACAGTGCCTACTCCTCCAGCTGTTATACAGCGCCTACTCCTCCAGCTGTTATACAGTACCGACTCCTCCAGCTGTTATACAGTACCGACTCCTCCAGCTGTTATACAGTGCCTACTCCAGCTGTTATACAGTACCTACTCCTCCAGCTGTTATACAGTGCCTACTCCTCCTGCTGTTATACAGTACCTACTCCTCCTGCTGTTATACAGTGCCTACTCCAGCTGTTATACAGTGCCTACTCCTCCAGCTGTTATACAGTGCCTACTCCTCCAGCTGTTATACAGCGCCTACTCCTCCAGCTGTTATACAGTACCGACTCCTCCAGCTGTTATACAGCACCTACCCCTCCAGCTGTTATACAGTACCGACTCCTCCAGCTATTGTACAGCAGGCTACTTGTCTAGATGTTATATAGCACCTACTCCTCCAGCTGTTATACAGCTCCTACTCCTCCAGCTGTTATACAGTACTTACTCCTCCAGCTGTTATACAGTGCCTACTCCTCCAGCTGTTAAACAGTACCTACTCCAACTGTTATACAGTGCCTACTCCTCTAGCTGTTATACAGTACCTACTCATCCAGCTGTTATACAGTAACTATTCCAGATGTTATACATTGCCTACTCCTCCAGCTGTTATACAGTGCCTACTCTCCCAGCTGTTTTAAAGTACCTACTCCTCCAGCTGTTATACAGTGCCTACTCCTCCAGCTGTTATACAATACCTACTCCTCCAGCTGATATACAGCTCCTACTCCTCCAGCTGTTATACAGTGCCTACTCCTCCTGCTGTTATACAGTGCCTACTCCAGCTGTTATACAGCACCTACTCCTCCAGCTGTTATACAGTACCGACTCCTCCAGCTGTTATACAGCACCTACTCCTCCAGCTGTTATACAGTGCCTACTCCTCCAGCTGTTATACAGCGCCTACTCCTCCAGCTGTTATACAGTACCTACTCCTCCAGCTGTTATACAGTGCCTACTCCTCCAGCTGTTATACAGTGCCTACTCCTCCAGCTGTTATACAGCGCCTACTCCTCCAGCTGTTATACAGTACCGACTCCTCCAGCTGTTATACAGCACCTACCCCTCCAGCTGTTACACAGTACCGACTCCTCCAGCTGTTATACAGCACCTACCCCTCCAGCTGTTACACAGTACCGACTCCTCCAGCTGTTATACAGTACCTACTCCAGCTGTTATACAGTACCTACTCCTCCAGCTGTTATACAGTGCCTACTCCTCCAGCTGTTATACAGTGCCTACTCCAGCTGTTATACAGTACCTACTCCTCCAGCTGTTATACAGTACCTACTCCTCCAGCTGTTATACAGTGCCTACTCCTCCAGCTGTTACACAGTACCTACTCCTCCAGCTGTTATACATTGCCTACTCCTCCAGCTGTTATACAGTACCTACTCCTCCAGCTGTTATACAGTGCCTACTCCTCCAGCTGTTACACAGTACCTACTCCTCCAGCTGTTATACATTATCTACTCCTCCAGCTGTTCTACAGTGCCTACTCTCCCAGCTGTTATAGAGTGCCTATTACTCCAGCTGTTATACAGTGCCTACTACTCCAGCTGTTATACAGTGCCTACTCCTCCAACTGTTATATAGTACCTACTCCTCCAGCTGCTAGACAGTGCCTACTCCTCCAGCTGTTATACAGTGCCTACTCCTCCAGCTGTTATACAGTACCTACTCCTCCAGCTGTTATACAGTGCCTACTCCTCCAGCTGTTATACAGCGCCTACTCCTCCAGCTGTTATACAGTACCGACTCCTCCAGCTGTTATACAGCACCTACCCCTCCAGCTGTTACACAGTACCGACTCCTCCAGCTGTTATACAGTGCCTACTCCAGCTGTTATACAGTACCTACTCCTCCAGCTGTTATACAGTGCCTACTCCTCCAGCTGTTATACAGTGCCTACTCCAGCTGTTATACAGTACCTACTCCTCCAGCTGTTATACAGTACCTACTCCTCCAGCTGTTATACAGTGCCTACTCCTCCAGCTGTTACACAGTACCTACTCCTCCAGCTGTTATACATTGCCTACTCCTCCAGCTGTTATACAGTACCTACTCCTCCAGCTGTTATACAGTGCCTACTCCTCCAGCTGTTACACAGTACCTACTCCTCCAGCTGTTATACATTATCTACTCCTCCAGCTGTTCTACAGTGCCTACTCTCCCAGCTGTTATAGAGTGCCTATTACTCCAGCTGTTATACAGTGCCTACTACTCCAGCTGTTATACAGTGCCTACTCCTCCAACTGTTATATAGTACCTACTCCTCCAGCTGCTAGACAGTGCCTACTCCTCCAGCTGTTATACAGTGCCTACTCCTCCAGCTGTTATACAGTGCCTACTCCTCCAGCTGTTATACAATACCTACTCCTCCAGCTGTTATACAGTACCTACTCTCCCAGCTGTTATAGAGTGCCTCTTACTCCAGCTGTTATACAGTAATACAAAAGAATGTAATAATGGAACAGAAAATAGCGCTTAGTGGAAAAAAGCTGCCCAGGTGAATTATAGTGATTTCCAAATCACCAATAAAAGCTGATATAAGGCAAAAAAAGATTTTGAATACACCTTAGGCGCTACCACCATGTAAACAAATATCACATGATATTATTGATAAAATGTCCCGAAGAAGTCTTCCAGTAATTGTCACGCTTCTTCAGAATTTCTCACAATTCTTCACACTTTGAATCTTCCTCGTGGGTAATTGGAGACAGTATGTAAGTAAGAAGAAAATATCATATATAGTGTAGTCCTTTTTTTTTTAAAAATCGATTTATTTTCATATATAACATATAAGAAATAAAAACATTATTATGTCCAATTAAAAGTGATGGCTTCACTCTCAAGTAAAAATTGGAACCGTACCGTGCTCAGCTCCAAGCAAGGTCCCCATGGCAGTGCCTACCAATTGTAAATAATAATTCCCCTCAAAAAAGAAATAATTAGGTTCATACTCAAAAATAATTAATTCTTTTTTGAGGGGAATTATTATTGGTAGGCACTGCCATGCGGACCAAGTTCACGCACAGCTATGCAAACCTTTTTATGGCATACTGGGAAAATACCCATGTGTGGGGGAATGTGGCTGTGGCGTCGAATATTGGTCCTCTGGCAAAGATTTATTGATGACATTATATTTTTATGGGAAGGCTCTGAAGAAGATCTATTATCTTTTTGTAATGAATTGAATATGACAAATGTGGGTATCAATTTAACCATTGATAGGAGCAAAGAAAATGTACATTTTTTGGACATAACCATATATAAAGAAAACAACAAGTTAAATACTAAAGGGTATGTTAAACCAACAGATTCCCAACAATATATTAGTAAAGAAAGCCAACATCACCCTAGTTGGGTTAAGGGAATACCTAAAAGTCAGCTTATACGTATAAAAAGGAATTGTAACAACCCTGAAGAATGTATAAAGCAAAGTGAAGCTATGACCAATAATTTTCGCTCATAAGGTTATATTGAACAAGAACTTAAAAAAGCAAATGAAGAGGTATCAAAATTAAAAAGAAAGGATTTACTCCAAAAAAAGAAAGTGTCACCTAAAGGAAAAGATGATTTCAAGGTAGCATTTATTACAACTTTTGGAGCCAACCATAGAAAAATTTAATCTATTATTAAAACACACTGGTCTGTCCTCAAAAAGGACCCTCTACTGAAGGAAATAATCCCTGATGTTCCTAGATTTATTTATCGTAAATCTAATAATCTAAGATCGAATTTAGTAAAAAGTTCATTACCCACTCAACAGAATAACCCTATAAGATCAGAAGGTTTCTATCGATGGGAGTTGCACAATGTGTAAAATGGTTCAGGGAAATAGTGCAAAAATTTCCAGTTTTAAGGTGAAAAATAAAGAATATAAGATTAGGAATTTCATAACGTGCCATACAAATAATGTGATTTACTTAATCAAATGTGAATGTGGATTGTTTTATGTAGGGCGCACATCCAGAGCGTTAAAAACATGCATGGGAGAACACGTCAGGAATATTACTAAGGGATTGGAATCACACAATTTATCTAATCACTTTAAACACAAACATAATTGCAAAGTGAAAGCAATTAAACGTTTCGTAGGGATCCAACATGTAAAAATTAATTGGAGAGATAGGGATTCAGAAAGCCTATTGGCTAAAGCCGAAATGAAGTGGATCCACAATTTAAGGACCATCGTCCCTGATGGACTGAATAAAGAATTTGAAATAAAGTGGTTTCTTTGAAATAAAATTTGGTAAAATAATCCCCAAATAAAAACTAATCACTTTTTCATGAACTAATAAAAAGTTTACTGTTTTATGATATTTACTATCTGAACCATCTATAGTAATTCTGGTGATATGTATGGTTTTTATATATCATCAATAAGTAAGATAAACCATCTGTTAAGGAATATACAAATTAAACCATATTTAATAGAATGTGTATTAAGTTTAATATTAATTTCAGTCACTAATAGCTGCTAGACCCGGAAGCCACCGCTGGAACGCATGGTAGAGACATCATACAAATGGCTTCTACACCAGGAAGCTATATTGCGGCATTGGAACGCATTAAACTTCCTGTTTAGATGTACGTGGAACGCAGCCCATAGTGTGGAGTAAGACGGAGCGCCATACCCGAAAGTTGCTTCGCGTCTCTGGCGGTGGAACGCATACAACATCCGGGCATAACGTAGGTGGAACACATAGCGCTCCAACCTAAAAATAGATTCTCCTGCATAAATAATTAGTATGAAAAACACTGTACCTATAAAAATAACACTACAGAGGCAAGGAATGTATGGTTATAAACTGTTTATTCTCATAAGAATTGTGTTAACACCGTAGAGGACATGTATCACACAGGAAGTAAATGTGACTTGCTATGGAAGATGCAATGTTTTAAAATGAATTATAAGATATGAATTGTCTTTTTAATCCATGTATTATATAAGGAGTGATGATAAGTGAATCTGATGTGAATATATCAATTTAAAATTTTTGGAGAAACAGGAAGTGACGATTTCACTTCCGGGTTATATTTGGTATAAAAAGGGGATGCATGCAGGTAGAGATCATTCTGCCCTGAGGAAGAGTTGAGGATAACTCGAAACGCGTTGGCGGCATCCTTTGGTCTAGTATCTACCTGCATCCACAAAAGGACTTACCAAATCCAGTGACCAGCGGATAGCGTGGAGGGAGGAATTCTGGAACCTTCCATTTATACTCTTTCCATTGCTCCTTGCTGGGAGCTGAGCACGGTACGGTTCCAATTTTTACTTGAGATTGAAGCCATCACTTTTAATTGGACATAATAGTGTTTTTATTTCTTATATGTTATATATGAAAATAAATCGCAATTTAAAAAAACTACTACTACACTATATATGATATTTTCTTCTTACTTACATACTGTCTCCAATTACCCACGAGGAATATTCAAAGTGTGAAGAATTGTGAGAAATTCTGAAGAAGCGTGACAATTACTGGAAGACTTCTTCGGGACATTTTATCAATAATGCCATGTGATATTTGTTTATATGGTGGTAGCGCCTAAGGTGTATTCAAAATCTTTTTTTGCCTTATATCAGCTGTTATACAGTACTTACTCCTCCAGCTGTTATACAGTACATGGACTGCAGGAGTTGTGCAATTTATCTGGAAGATTTTGCAACTTGAACTGTAAATTTGCAGGTTGCTGTGATGATATATTAACTAATTGCAGTCACGGAACACAAACAATTCCAGATTGGTTTTCTGTATAAATTCAGACGGAGTCCACCCCAATCACAGACAGCTGCTCACCTCTACAGCCCGCAGGTAAGACTTTACAGCATGCACAAGGCAGATAGATATTACGTGGGGATGTAGTTAATATCCTGGCTATCAGGATCCCAGCGGTCATAATACCGACGCCGAGATCCCGACCGCCGAGAATGCCGACAGCTGCGCACTAGGGCTATTCCCACTCGTGGGTGTCAACAATCCCTATGGAGTGGGATTAGAACCTATGGCGAACGCGGGGCATTATAGCGCTCACCCCGCTGCTGGCATTCTGGCGGCTGGTATCCCGGTGTCGGTATTCTGACCTCCAGGATCCCGGCTGCCGGGATTCCATCCCCAACCCATTACATGAGATGGTAGCGGCCGATAGCCCAGTGGCATACTCTGCTCGTGTGTCCGGTGTAAGTCGGGGTTCCCCGTCCTTTGTATTCCCAGTGAGCTGAGCTGTAAGGAGGCGCAGGCCTTCTCCAAATCAGTGACGCAAATGTGACAGAAGATGGAGGACTATGGGGGTTATTCAGAGATGGTCGCAGAGTTTGCTATCGCAGGAGAATCTGTGACCATACTACTCACATGCTGGGGGCCGCCCAGCACAGGGCAAGGCGGCCCGTGATGCAATCGCTATCGTTTTGCGATTGCATCGAATAGAGGTTGGCCCCCTGCGTCATGGGTCCCGCCCCCATGATTCCTATTGCAGAAAACATAGGTGACGTCACCGGCCGGTCCTTAAAATGGCTGTAACATGCCTGCGTTTCCACATGCATTCAGCAACATTGGTCCTAATTCAGGCCTGATTGCAAAAGCAAAAGCTTTCTCTAATGGGCAAAACCAGGTGGGGCAGATGTAACATGTGCAGAGAGTTAGATTTGGGCGGGTTGTATTGTTTCTGTGCAGGGTAAATACTGGCTGCTTTATTTTTACACTGCAATTTAGATTTCAGTTTGAACACACCCCACCCAAATCTAACTGACTCTCTCTCTCCCCCTCTCTCCGTTACTCTGCCTCTCTCTCTCTCTGAGACTGTCTCTCTCTCTGACAAACTCTCTCCCCCTGATACTTGGTCTCTCTCCCTGACGGGGTGTCTCTCACACTGTCCCTGACGCTGTCTCTCTCTCTCTCTTTCACTCTCCCTGACACTCTATCACCTTCTTTCTCTCCTTGACACAGTCTATCTCTCCCTCTCTCTCTCTCTCTCTGACTGTCTCTCACTTACACTCTCTCCCTGACACTGTCTCTCTCACTCCCTGATAGTCTCTTTCTCTCTCCCTGACTGTCTCTCTCACTGACACTCTCTCATTGACCCTGTCTCTCGCTCTCTCCCTGACACTGTCTCTCTCCCTCTTTTTCCCCCTGATAATCTTTCTCTCTCTATCCTTGATGCTGTCTCTTGCTCCTTCCCTCCCTGACTCTGTCTCTCTCTGTCTCTGACACACTCTCTCCCGCACTCTCCCTGACACTTGGTCTCCCTGATGCTGTCTCTCGCACACTCTCCCTGACTGTCTCTTTCACTGGCACTCTCTCCCTGACACCGTCTCTCTCTCTCTCTATCTCTCTCACTAACACTTTCTATATGACTCTCTCTCTCCATGACACTTTCTATCTCCCCTCTCTCTCTAGCTCTCCTCTTTCTTTCCCTGACACTCTCTCTGTCTCTCTTGCTCCCATCTTTATTTCTCCCTGACAAAATGCCCTCTCATCCCTTTCTCCCTGACACCCTCTCTTACGCTCCTCTCTCTCTCTCTCTCTCTCCCTGACACCCTCTCTCGTGAACCTCTCTCTCTCTCTGACACCCTCTCTCTCGCTTTCCCCCTCTCTTTCTCTTATTCCCTCTTTTTTCATGAAACCCTCTCTCTCTCTCTTGCTCCGACACCCCCCCTCTCTCTCTCTCCCTGACCCAACCCTCTCTCTCGCTCCCAGGGGAGGGATGTGTGGGTACGGGGGTCGAGGGGGGCCCCAGAGATATCTGTGTACCGGGCCCCAGGATTTCTGTTGCAGCCCTGTCTCTAGTGACCTAGAGATGAGCGGGTTCGGTTTCTCTGAATCCGAACCCGCCAGAACTTCATGGTTTTTTTCACGGATCCGAGCAGACTCGGATCCTCCCGCCTTGCTCGGTTAACCCGAGCGCGCCCGAACGTCATCATGACGCTGTCGGATTCTCGCGAGACTCGGATTCTATATAAGGAGCCGCGCGTCGCCGCCATTTTCACACGTGCATTGAGATTGATAGGGAGAGGACGTGGCTGGCGTCCTCTCCATTTAGATTATAAGAGAGAGAGATTTACTGGAGCTAAGGACTAGGAGGAGTACTGTAGAAGTGTAGAGAGTGCAGAGAGTTTACTAGTGAGGACAGTGCAGTTTATTTAATATATCCGTTCTCTGCCTGAAAAAAGCGATACACACAGTGACTCAGTCACATACCATATCTGTGTGCACTGCTCATTTGTGCTGCATCATCTATTATCTATATATATTATATATATCTGTCTGACTGCTCAGCTCACACAGCTTATAATTGTGGGGGAGACTGGGGAGCACTGCAGTGCCAGTTATAGGTTATAGCAGGAGCCAGGAGTACATAATATATTATATAGTGAGTGACCACCAGACAGTGCAGTTTATTTAATATATCCATTCTCTGCCTGAAAAAAGCGATACACACAGTGACTCAGTCACATACTATATCTGTGTGCACTGCTCAGGCTCAGCCCAGTGTGCTGCATCATCTATATATATTATATATCTGTCTGACTGCTCAGCTCACACAGCTTATAATTGTGGGGGAGACTGGGGAGCACTGCAGTGCCAGTTATAGGTTATAGCAGGAGCCAGGAGTACATAATATTATATTAAAATTAAACAGTGCACACTTTTGCTGCAGGAGTGCCACTGCCAGTGTGACTGACCAGTGACCTGACCACACTGACCACCAGTATAGTTAGTAGTATACTTATATTGTGATTGCCTGAAAAAGTTAAACACTCGTCGTGTGACTTCACTTGTGTGTTGTTTTTTTTTTTATTCTATAAAAATAAAACTCAATTTGCTGACAGACAGTGTCCAGCAGGTCCGTCATTATATAATATATAATATATACCTGTCCGGCTGCAGTAGTGATATATATATATTTTTTATATCATTTATCATCCAGTCGCAGCAGACACAGTACGGTAGTTCACGGCTGTGGCTACCTCTGTGTCTCTGCACTCGGCAGGCAGTCCGTCCATAATTGTATACCACCTAACCGTGGTTTTTTTTTCTTTCTTCTTTATACATACATAGTTACATAGACATCTCTTTATCAACCAGTCTATATTAGCAGCAGACACAGTACAGTACGGTAGTTCACGGCTGTGGCTACCTCTGTGTCTGCACTCGGCAGGCAGTCCGTCCATAATTGTATACCACCTAACCGTGGTTTTTTTTCATTCTTCTTTATACATACATAGTTACATAGACATCTTCTCTTTATCAACCAGTCTATATTAGCAGCAGACACAGTACAGTACGGTAGTTCACGGCTGTGGCTACCTCTGTGTCTGCACTCGGCAGGCAGTCCATCCATAATTGTATACCACCTAACCGTGGTTTTTTTTAAGTCTTCTTTATACATACATAGTTACATAGACATCTTCTCTTTATCAACCAGTCTATATTAGCAGCAGACACAGTACAGTACGGTAGTTCACGGCTGTGGCTACCTCTGTGTCTGCACTCGGCAGGCAGTCCGTCCATAATTGTATACCACCTAACCGTGGTTTTTTTTCATTCTTCTTTATACATACATAGTTACATAGACATCTTCTCTTTATCAACCAGTCTATATTAGCAGCAGACACAGTACAGTACGGTAGTTCACGGCTGTGGCTACCTCTGTGTCTGCACTCGGCAGGCAGTCCGTCCATAATTGTACACCACCTAACCGTGGTTTTTTTTAATTCTTCTTTATACATACATAGTTACATAGACATCTTCTCTTTATCAACCAGTCTATATTAGCAGCAGACACAGTACAGTACGGTAGTTCACGGCTGTGGCTACCTCTGTGTCTGCACTCGGCAGGCAGTCCATCCATAATTGTATACCACCTAACCGTGGTTTTTTTTCATTCTTCTTTATACATACATAGTTACATAGACATCTTCTCTTTATCAACCAGTCTATATTAGCAGCAGACACAGTACAGTACGGTAGTTCACGGCTGTGGCTACCTCTGTGTCTGCACTCGGCAGGCAGTCCGTCCATAATTGTATACCACCTAACCGTGGTTTTTTTTTCTTTCTTCTTTATACATACATAGTTACATAGACATCTTCTCTTTATCAACCAGTCTATATTAGCAGCAGACACAGTACAGTACGGTAGTTCACGGCTGTGGCTACCTCTGTGTCTGCACTCGGCAGGCAGTCCGTCCATAATTGTATACCACCTAACCGTGGTTTTTTTTCATTCTTCTTTATACATACATAGTTACATAGACATCTTCTCTTTATCAACCAGTCTATATTAGCAGCAGACACAGTACAGTACGGTAGTTCACGGCTGTGGCTACCTCTGTGTCTGCACTCGGCAGGCAGTCCGTCCATAATTGTATACCACCTAACCGTGTTTTTTTTTCATTCTTCTTTATACATACATAGTTACATAGACATCTTCTCTTTATCAACCAGTCTATATTAGCAGCAGACACAGTACAGTACGGTAGTTCACGGCTGTGGCTACCTCTGTGTCTGCACTCGGCAGGCAGTCCGTCCATAATTGTATACCACCTAACCGTGGTTTTTTTTTCTTTCTTCTTTATACATACATAGTTACATAGACATCTTCTCTTTATCAACCAGTCTATATTAGCAGCAGACACAGTACAGTACGGTAGTTCACGGCTGTGGCTACCTCTGTGTCTGCACTCGGCAGGCAGTCCATAATTGTATACTAGTATCCATCTCCATTGTTTACCTGAGGTGCCTTTTAGTTGTGCCTATTAAAATATGGAGAACAAAAATGTTGAGGTTCCAAAATTAGGGAAAGATCAAGATCCACTTCCACCTCGTGCTGAAGCTGCTGCCACTAGTCATGGCCGAGACGATGAAATGCCAGCAACGTCGTCTGCCAAGGCCGATGGCCAATGTCATAGTACAGAGCATGTCAAATCCAAAACACCAAATATCAGAAAAAAAAGGACTCCAAAACCTAAAATAAAATTGTCGGAGGAGAAGCGTAAACTTGCCAATATGCCATTTACGACACGGAGTGGCAAGGAACGGCTGAGGCCCTGGCCTATGTTCATGGCTAGTGGTTCAGCTTCACATGAGGATGGAAGCACTCAGCCTCTCGCTAGAAAAATGAAAAGACTCAAGCTGGCAAAAGCAGCACAGCAAAGAACTGTGCATTCTTCGAAATCCCAAATCCACAAGGAGAGTCCAATTGTGTCGGTTGCGATGCCTGACCTTCCCAACACTGGACGTGAAGAGCATGCGCCTTCCACCATTTGCACGCCCCCTGCAAGTGCTGGAAGGAGCACCCGCAGTCCAGTTCCTGATAGTCAGATTGAAGATGTCAGTGTTGAAGTACACCAGGATGAGGAGGATATGGGTGTTGCTGGCGCTGGGGAGGAAATTGACCAGGAGGATTCTGATGGTGAGGTGGTTTGTTTAAGTCAGGCACCCGGGGAGACACCTGTTGTCCGTGGGAGGAATATGGCCGTTGACATGCCAGGTGAAAATACCAAAAAAATCAGCTCTTCGGTGTGAAGGTATTTCAACAGAAATGCGGACAACAGGTGTCAAGCCGTGTGTTCCCTTTGTCAAGCTGTAATAAGTAGGGGTAAGGATGTTAACCACCTCGGAACATCCTCCCTTATACGTCACCTGCAGCGCATTCATAATAAGTCAGTGACAAGTTCAAAAACTTTGGGTGACAGCGGAAGCAGTCCACTGACCAGTAAATCCCTTCCTCTTGTAACCAAGCTCACGCAAACCACCCCACCAACTCCCTCAGTGTCAATTTCCTCCTTCCCCAGGAATGCCAATAGTCCTGCAGGCCATGTCACTGGCAATTCTGACGATTCCTCTCCTGCCTGGGATTCCTCCGATGCATCCTTGCGTGTAACGCCTACTGCTGCTGGCGCTGCTGTTGTTGCTGCTGGGAGTCGATGGTCATCCCAGAGGGGAAGTCGTAAGCCCACTTGTACTACTTCCAGTAAGCAATTGACTGTTCAACAGTCCTTTGCGAGGAAGATGAAATATCACAGCAGTCATCCTGCTGCAAAGCGGATAACTGAGGCCTTGACAACTATGTTGGTGTTAGACGTGCGTCCGGTATCCGCCGTTAGTTCACAGGGAACTAGACAATTTATTGAGGCAGTGTGCCCCCGTTACCAAATACCATCTAGGTTCCACTTCTCTAGGCAGGCGATACCGAGAATGTACACGGACGTCAGAAAAAGACTCACCAGTGTCCTAAAAAATGCAGTTGTACCCAATGTCCACTTAACCACGGACATGTGGACAAGTGGAGCAGGGCAGGGTCAGGACTATATGACTGTGACAGCCCACTGGGTAGATGTATGGACTCCCACCGCAAGAACAGCAGCGGCGGCACCAGTAGCAGCATCTCGCAAACGCCAACTCTTTCCTAGGCAGGCTACGCTTTGTATCACCGCTTTCCAGAATACGCACACAGCTGAAAACCTCTTACGGCAACTGAGGAAGATCATCGCGGAATGGCTTACCCCAATTGGACTCTCCTGTGGATTTGTGGCATCGGACAACGCCAGCAATATTGTGTGTGCATTAAATATGGGCAAATTCCAGCACGTCCCATGTTTTGCACATACCTTGAATTTGGTGGTGCAGAATTTTTTAAAAAACGACAGGGGCGTGCAAGAGATGCTGTCGGTGGCCAGAAGAATTGCGGGACACTTTCGGCGTACAGGCACCACGTACAGAAGACTGGAGCACCACCAAAAACTACTGAACCTGCCCTGCCATCATCTGAAGCAAGAAGTGGTAACGAGGTGGAATTCAACCCTCTATATGCTTCAGAGGTTGGAGGAGCAGCAAAAGGCCATTCAAGCCTATACAATTGAGCACGATATAGTAGGTGGAATGCACCTGTCTCAAGCGCAGTGGAGAATGATTTCAACGTTGTGCAAGTTTCTGATGCCCTTTGAACTTGCCACACGTGAAGTCAGTTCAGACACTGCCAGCCTGAGTCAGGTCATTCCCCTCATCAGGCTTTTGCAGAAGAAGCTGGAGACATTGAAGGAGGAGCTAACACGGAGCGATTCCGCTAGGCATGTGGGACTTGTGGATGGAGCCCTTAATTCGCTTAACAAGGATTCACGGGTGGTCAATCTGTTGAAATCAGAGCACTACATTTTGGCCACCGTGCTCGATCCTAGATTTAAAGCCTACCTTGGATCTCTCTTTCCGGCAGACACAAGTCTGCTGGGGTTGAAAGACCTGCTGGTGACAAAATTGTCAAGTCAAGCGGAACGCGACCTGTCAACATCTCCTCCTTCACATTCTCCCGCAACTGGGGGTGCGAGGAAAAGGCTCAGAATTCCGAGCCCACCCGCTGGCGGTGATGCAGGGCAGTCTGGAGCGACTGCTGATGCTGACATCTGGTCCGGACTGAAGGACCTGACAACGATTACGGACATGTCGTCTACTGTCACTGCATATGATTCTCTCAACATTGATAGAATGGTGGAGGATTATATGAGTGACCGCATCCAAGTAGGCACGTCACACAGTCCGTACTTATACTGGCAGGAAAAAGAGGCAATTTGGAGGCCCTTGCACAAACTGGCTTTATTCTACCTAAGTTGCCCTCCCACAAGTGTGTACTCCGAAAGAGTGTTTAGTGCCGCCGCTCACCTTGTCAGCAATCGGCGTACGAGGTTACATCCAGAAAATGTGGAGAAGATGATGTTCATTAAAATGAATTATAATCAATTCCTCCGCGGAGACATTGACCAGCAGCAATTGCCTCCACAAAGTACACAGGGAGCTGAGATGGTGGATTCCAGTGGGGACGAATTGATAATCTGTGAGGAGGGGGATGTACACGGTGATATATCGGAGGGTGATGATGAGGTGGACATCTTGCCTCTGTAGAGCCAGTTTGTGCAAGGAGAGATTAATTGATTCTTTTTTGGGGGGGGTCCAAACCAACCCGTCATATCAGTCACAGTCGTGTGGCAGACCCTGTCACTGAAATGATGGGTTGGTTAAAGTGTGCATGTCCTGTTTTGTTTATACAACATAAGGGTGGGAGGGCCCAAGGACAATTCCATCTTGCACCTCTTTTTTCTTTTCTTTTTCTTTGCGTCATGTGCTGATTGGGGAGGTTTTTTTGGAATGGCCATCCTGCGTGACACTGCAGTGCCACTCCTAGATGGGCCTGGTGTTTGTGTCGGCCACTAGGGTCGTTAATCTTACTCACACAGCTACCTCATTGCGCCTCTTTTTTTCTTTGCGTCATGTGCTGTTTGGGGAGGGTTTTTTGGAAGGGCCATCCTGCGTGACACTGCAGTGCCACTCCTAGATGGGCCCGGTGTTTGTGTCGGCCACTAGGGTCGCTAATCTTACTCACACAGTCATCTACCTCATTGCGCCTCTTTTTTTCTTTGCGTCATGTGCTGTTTGGGGAGGGTTTTTTGGAAGGGCCATCCTGCGTGACACTGCAGTGCCACTCCTAGATGGGCCCGGTGTTTGTGTCGGCCACTAGGGTCGCTAATCTTACTCACACAGTCAGCTACCTCATTGCGCCTCTTTTTTTCTTTGCGTCATGTGCTGTTTGGGGAGGGTTTTTTGGAAGGGACATCCTGCGTGACACTGCAGTGCCACTCCTAGATGGGCCCGGTGTTTGTGTCGGCCACTAGGGTCGCTAATCTTACTCACACAGTCAGCTACCTCATTGCGCCTCTTTTTTTCTTTGCGTCATGTGCTGTTTGGGGAGGGTTTTTTGGAAGGGCCATCCTGCGTGACACTGCAGTGCCACTCCTAGATGGGCCCGGTGTTTGTGTCGGCCACTAGGGTCGCTAATCTTACTCACACAGTCAGCTACCTCATTGCGCCTCTTTTTTTCTATGCGTCATGTGCTGTTTGGGGAGTGTTTTTTGGAAGGGCCATCCTGCGTGACACTGCAGTGCCACTCCTAGATGGGCCCGGTGTTTGTGTCGGCCACTAGGGTCGCTAGTCTTACTCACACAGTCAGCTACCTCATTGCGCCTCTTTTTTTCTTTGCGTCATGTGCTGTTTGGGGAGTATTTTTTTGAAGGGCCATCCTGCGTGACACTGCAGTGCCACTCCTAGATGGGCCAGGTGTTTGTGTCGGCCACTTGGGTCGCTTATCTTAGTCACACAGCGACCTCGGTTCAAATTTTAGGACTAAAAATAATATTGTGAGGTGTGAGGTGTTCAGAATAGACTGAAAATGAGTATAAATTATGGTTATTGAGGTTAATAATACTATGGGATCAAAATGACCGCAAATTCAATGATTTAAGCTGTTTTTTAGTGTTTTTTGAAAAAAACACCCGAATCCAAAACACACCCGAATCCGACAAAAAAAATTCGGTGAGGTTTTGCCAAAACGCGGTCGAACCCAAAACACGGCCGCGGAACCGAACTCAAAACCAAAACACAAAACCCGAAAAATTTCAGGCGCTCATCTCTAGTCTCTACCAGGGTCATCAAACCTGTTTCCTAGATCTCCACCACCAGCAACTTCTTCAGGGTTTCCAGTTCTATCACCGAGTGACGCAGGCAGAGAACGTGACCTGCTCATCGGACACAGCAAAGCCTAAAATCCCTTGCGGGGATCCCTGGTGAAAACCGCCGGTGGGTTAGTGTCCGCTCCCCTGTTCTGGGTCTCCACCAACTACTTGGTGCTAGTTCCAGTTCCTCGACTCTGTCCTAGTCTCCAAGTCACCATGAATGTATTGATGCGAAGAAACAAATTAAGAGGTCTATTTACTAAGCTTTGGATGGAGATAAAGTCAATGGAGGTAAGTACCAGCCAATCAGGTCCTAACTGTCATTTTTCAAACACGGCCTGTGGCATGGCAGTTAGGAGCCGATTGGCTGCTACTTTATCTCCATTGACTTTATCACCATCCAAGGCTTAGTAAATAGACCCCTAAGACCTTCCCGCTTTCAGCACTCGGTTGAGCAAGCTCCACCAAGTCCTGAGATAGGATTTGGGTTATGGATGTCTCCGAACCTAACAGCACCAGAGACAGCAGAGAATTCGCAAGCGACCAACCACGAGCAGTTTGCTAGATCCGACAAGCGTCATGATTATCATTCACTATTTGCACCATCGCCTAAACACCCGCAAACGATTGGTCAGAATACATGCGCAATCATGTGAACACTTCTTCACTGTGGATGGTCTAAAACAGACAGGCCACATTTGGTCAGAAGTCTCCCAAGATGGTCGTAAATAACGCAAAGTCATTAATCTGCATGGGCGCAAATTCTGAATTTGTGCAATTTGCGCTCCGTCAACTGTCCTCGTACTGACTCTGTGTGAGCCAAATGACGTTCTTGTAGTAAGTGCCAGTTCATGGTCCTGGATTCCCCAGCGGCAAACTGTAATAATTGTATCACTGAGCTGCACAGTCCGAGCCTCCTCTCACCCAGATAATTTCTTTTACAGAAGATAATGCTGGAGATCTAGAGATTGATCCACCATGAAGACTACTTGGACACACATTGGTCTCTGGACGCTTGTGCTTCTGCTGACCGCTCCACGTGTGGACAGTACAGGAGGAGATGAAGATGGTAAGCTCCATACATTTGTGCTGGGGTAGAATCAAAGCTTTATATTACAAACCGTATTGACGTGAAACCTGAGGTGATTGGTCCGGCATCACGTGTAGCGCCAATTCTCAGGAACAGCTGCAAGTTTATAGGGGTTTCAGAATTGATAATTTGTAAAAATACAATTTTTGGAACTTTTTATAAAAAATTCAGTGTGTAAGTAAGTAGTGAAAGGATTACATTTGCTATCCCTTCATTACTTCTTTGGGAGCCATGCGCATCCGTGCCGTGGTCTGCTGTGGAGAGTGCCGCGGATTTGCAAAATGCAGCCCACCGGCTAAAACAGGATAACGCCATCTTCAGATGGAGCTTGGGAAACGAAGCTAAAAGTCTCTGTGCCCATAAGGGTACGGGTCATTAGGTCGACATACTTAGGTCGACAGTCATTAGGTCGACCACACTTGGCACAGGTTGCCGTTCCCAATCGTAGTCCACGTGGATCCTAAAGTATGAGAAAGTTAAAAAAAAAATTTTTTTAAACTCATGTCGACCTAATGACCGTATCCTGCCCATAAAGTAGATTTGGGGGCTTCTTCCATACTTGCTCACAAGAGACCTCTGTTTAGGGGTCTTTGGGGGAGGACCTTTGCTTGAAGGGAGGTTTCCCTACAAGTAACACCCCCTATAACTCTGCCCCTGCATTGCCTGTTCTGTCTGTTCCCCACCCTGCAGTCTATTACCCTGCATTCAGTGCGTCACTGTCTCTAATCAGTAATATTCTGTTTCCAGTACCTGAGGAATTCAAGTACCTGGAAAAGCAGAGATCTGGTGCTGGCTGGAGCCAGAATGATATAAGGTGAGTATAAAACTGTGTATAATGGGTTTGGCCTTTATGAGTTATCATTTAAAGGGAGGGGGGATTCAATTAAAGGCATTAAGATTTTACAGCTTATTAATGTAACACGCATATCAGAACAGGCGTATAACAGCACCCACGTGTAATTCTGCAGTGTGCCACTTGGGGGAACTGTATGAAAAAGTGGGGAAATCCACCTGAGCCCCACCCATTTCAGCGCATGACCAGACCACGAAACTGCAATTACACACCCATTTCAGCGCATGACCAAACCACGTGATCGCAATTACACACCCATTTCAGTGCATGACCAGACCACGAGACTGCAATTACACACCCATTTCAGCACATGACCGGACCACGAGACTGCAATTACACACCCATTTCAGCACATGACCAGATCACGTGATCACAATTACACACCCATTTCAGCGCATGACCAGACCACGAGACTGCAATTACACACCCATTTCAGCGCATGACCAGACCACGTGATCGCAATTACACCCCCATTTCAGCACATGACCAGACCACGTGATCGCAATTACACACCCATTTCAGCGCATGACCAGACCACGTGATCACAATTACACACCCATTTCAGTGCATGACCAGACCACGAGACTGCAATTACACACCCATTTCAGCACATGACCAGATCACGTGATCACAATTACACACCCATTTCAGCGCATGACCAGACCACGAGACTGCAATTACACACCCATTTCAGCGCATGACCAGACCACGACACTGCAATTACACACTCATTTCAGCGCATGACCAGACCACGACACTGCAATTACACACCCATTTCAGCGCATGACCAGACCACGACACTGCAATTACACACCCATTTCAGCGCATGACCAGACCACGTGATCGCAATTACACCCCCATTTCAGCACATGACCAGACCACGAGACTGCAATTACACACCCATTTCAGCGCATGACCAGACCACGTGATCACAATTACACACCCATTTCAGCGCATGACCAGACCACGAGACTGCAATTACACCCCCATTTCAGCACATGACCAGACCACGTGATCACAATTACACACCCATTTCAGCGCATGACCAGACCACGAGACTGCAATTACACACCCATTTCAGCGCATGACCAGACCACGAGACTGCAATTACACACCCATTTCAGCGCATGACCAGACCACGTGATCGCAATTACACCCCCATTTCAGCACATGACCAGACCACGTGATCGCAATTACACACCCATTTCAGCACATGACCAAACCACGTGACTGCAATTACACACCCATTTCAGCGCATGACCAAACCACGTGATCGCAATTACACACCCATTTCAGTGCATGACCAGACCACGAATCTGCAATTACACACCCATTTCAGCACATGACCAGACCACGAGACTGCAATGGGAATCGTTGGTGCACAGCCATTGTCAGACCTCTCCAGAGATGTTCAATCAGATTCAAGTCTGAAACTGGCTGGGCATGGTTTGAGAGTCCTTCAGGTGCATTTTGGCAAACTCCAGGAGGGCTGCCATGCGCTTTTTTCTACCATACAGGCCTGATTGGTGGATTGCTGCAGAGATGGTTGTCCTCCTGGAAGGTTTTCCTCTCTCCACAGAGGAATGCTGTAGCGCTGGCAGAGTGACCATCGGGTTCTTGGTCACCTCCCTGACTACTAGGTCCCTTCTCCCCCAATCGCTCAGTTTAGACGGCTAGGAAGAGTCCTGTTGGTTCCAAACGTCTTCCATTTACGGATGATGGAACCTTCAAAGCAGCAGATATTTTTCTGTACCCTTCCCCAGATTTGTGCCTCGAGATAAGCCTGTCTCGGAGGTCTACAGACAATTCATTTGACTTCATGCTTGGTTTGCACTGTCAAGTGTGGGACCTTATATAGACAGGTGTGTGCCTTTCCAAATCTTGTCCAATCAACTGAATTTACCACAGGTGGACTCCAATTAAGCCGTAGGAACATCTCAAGGGTGATCAGTGGAAACAGGATGCATCTGAGCAAAATTTTGAGCTTCATGGCAAAGGCAGTGAACACTTATGTACATGTGATTTGTTACTTTTTTATTTTTAATAAATTTGCGAAAATCTCATTATGGGGTATGGTCAGTAGCGGATCTTGCCACGGGCAAGCAGGACTTTTGCCCGGGGTGCCGCCTTCCGGAGGGCGCCGGCGCCATCCGGAGGGCGCCATCGCCGTCCGGAGGGCGCCACACCAGGGCAAGATCCGCTACTGCCCAGCTGCCCTCGCTGTGACCCGCTGCCCGCTCCGAAGGGAACTAGATGCGTAGCGTCTAGTTTCCCTTCATGGAGAGGACCTTTACTGTGCGGTGCACAATGACATCATCGCGCACCACCCAGCAAAGGTCCTCTCCACAAAGGGAACTAGACGCTATGCGTCTAGTTTCTCTTCGTGGAGAGGATCTTTGCTTTGCGGTGCGCAATGACGTCATTGCGCACCGCACAGCGTTTCAGCAGCGCTACTCTGAACAGGGGGCGTAATTGACCATGCCCCCTGCACAAAATCATGCCCCCTACTTCCCGCCCGGGGTGCAAACAGCGCTGGAACCGGCCCTGGGTATGGTGTGTCGAATTTTGAGGACAAAAATAAACTTATTCCATTTTGGAAAAAAGATGTAACATAATAAAATGTGGACAAAGTGAAGCGCTGTGAATACTTTCCGGATGCACCGTACTGTTTTTAGGGGTTTATTTACTAAGCCTTGGAGAGAGATAAAGTGGAGAAAGATAAAGTACCAAACAATCGGCGCCTGTCATTTTTCAATCGCAGCCTGCAACATGGCAGTTAGGAGCTGATACTTTATCGCCATCTACTTTATCTCTCTCCAAGGCTTAGTAAATAGAACCCTCAGTGACAATGAAATAACACAAATAAATGGTATAAGAAAAAAAAACAATAAATAATAATTAAAACAATAATAACAACTAAGTTAATCAACATTGTTGTTTCATTAAAGCTTTGGAAACCAGAACTTACAGTCATGGAAAGAGGCGTCACAGCAAAAAGATAATGAGAGACTGAAGCAGGTTGGTACAGAGATGTCTGTATGTCTGTATGTCTGCTACAAATGACTTAGGACTCACACATAGGGGGGTATCCAATTACCTGTAGTCGATGACCGCAGGTAATTGTGTCACTGAGGGCTATCCTAATATCCTGGATGCGGAATGCGCCTCACACCGAAGCCAGCACTTATCACTGATTATGCTTTGTGTGCCTCAGGTACCCGAAGCATAATCCACGATAAATGGCTGCCAGAGCCGCGATTACACATGGGATTGAGGATTTATCCCCATTCACATGTGTTATCACGCAATCGTGATCATGGGTCCGTTTTCACCCTATGAAAATGGCCTGTAATAGGATACTGCAATTAATGACCAATGGCCCTGTAGTTTTCACAAGGAGAAAATGGGTTGTGGATAATAGGATACTGGATTTAGTTCTCATGAACTAGAGAATGGTGGGCCCAGGTGCAACAATATTAAAAATAGGAACAGCGCACGCTGCCCAAAAAATGTTGCTTGGTCTCCTTGGGAAAGGGAGTCACCACACAATAGTACTCCCAATTCAAATGACGCCACACAATAGAGCTCCTTATTCACATTACACCACACAGTAGTGCCACTTATACACATTACACCACACAGTAGTGCTCTTTATTCACATTACACCACACAGCAGTGCCACTTATACACATTACACAACACAGTGTGCTCTTTATTCACATTACTCCACACAGTAGTGCCTCTTATACACATTACACCACACAGTAGTCCTCCTTTTACACATTACACCACACAGTAGTAAACACATTACACCACAAGGTAGTGCTCCTTATTCACATTACACCATACAGCAGTGCTCCTTATACACATTACGCCACACAGCAGTGCTCCTTAAACACATTACGTCACACAGTAGTACTCCTTATATACTGTATGTTATGCCACACAGTAGTGTTCCTTATACACATTACACCACACAGTAGTAAGCCTAATATACGTTATGCCACACAGTAGTGTTCCTTATATAGATTACGTCACACAGTAGTACTCCCTATATACATTATGCCACATAGTAGTATCCCTTATACACATTACACCACACAGTAGTGCTGCTTAAACATTACACCACACGGTAGAGCTCCTTATTCACATTACGCCACACAGTAGTGCTCCTTATATACGTTATGCCACACAGTAGTGTTCCTTATACAGATTACATCACACAGTAGTACTCCTTATATACATTATGCTACACAGTAGTGTTCCTTATACACATTACGCCACACAGTAGTATTCCTTATATATATTACGTCACACAGTAGTACTCCCTATATACATTATGCCACACAGTAGTACCCCTTATACAGTATACATTACGTTGCTGTCTCTGAGGTGTGGATGAGCCGCTCTAAGTGAGGCGGGGATGTGCCGTTGTCAGTGAGGCAGGGATGTGCTGTTGTCAGTGAGGCGGGGATGTGCTGCTGTCTCTGAAGTGTGTATGTGCTGCTGTCAGTGAGGCGGGGATGTGCTGCTTTCAGTTACTAGGGTATGTGCTGCTGTCAGTGAGGCGGGGATGTGCTGCTGTCAGTGTGGTGGTGATGTGCTGCTGTCAGTGAGGCAGGGATGTGCCACTGTCTCTGAGGCGGGGATGTGCTGCTGTCAGTGAGGTGGGGATGTGCCGTTGTCAGTGAGGCGGGGATGGGCTGCTGTCAGTGAAGCGGGGATGTGCTGCTGTCAGTTAGGCGGGGATGTGCCGCTGTCAGTGAGACGGGGATGTGCTGCTGTCAGGGAGGCAGTGATGTGCTGCTGTCAGCAAGGCAGGGGATGTGTTGCTGTCAGTGAGGCAGTGATGTGCTGCTGTCAGTGAGGTGGGGATGGGCTGCTGTCAGTGAGGCGGGGATGTGCTGCTGTCAGTGAGGCGGGGATGTGCTGCTGTCAGTGAGGCTGGGATGTGCTGCTGTCAGTGAGGTGGGGATGGGCTGCTGTCAGTGAGGTGGGGATGTGCTGCTGTCAGTGAGGCGGGGATGGGCTGCTGTCAGTGAGGCGGGGATGTGCTGCTGTCAGTGAGGCGGGGATGGGCTGCTGTCAGTGAGGGGGGATGTGCTGCTGTCAGTGAGGCGGGGATGTGCCACTGTCAGTGATGGGGGGGATGTGCTGCTGTTAGTGAGGTGGGGATGGGCCGCTGTCAGTGAGGCGGGGATGTGCTGCTGTCAGTGAGGCGGGGATGTGCTACTGTCAGTGAGGCGGGGATGGGCTGCTGTCAGTGAGGTGGGGATGTACCGCTCTCAGTGAGGCGGGGATGTGCCGCTGTCAGTGAGGCGGGAATTGCCGCTTTCAGTGAGGTGTCTATGTGCTGCTGTCAGTGAGGCGGGGATGTGTGCTGTCAGTGAGGCGGGGATGTGCCGCTGTCAGTGAGGCGGGAATTGCCGCTTTCAGTGAGGTGTCTATGTGCTGCTGTCAGTGAGGCAGGGATGTGATGCTGTCTGTGAGGTGGGGATGTGCTGCTGTCAGTGAGGCGGGGATGTGTGCTGTCAGTGAGGCGGGGATGTGCCGCTGTCAGTGAGGTGGGAATTGCCGCTTTCATTGAGGTGTCTATGTGCTGCTGTCAGTGAGGCAGGGATGTGATGCTGTCTGTGAGGTGGGGATGTGCTGCTGTCAGTGAGGCGGGGATGTGCCGCTGTCAGTGAGGAGGGGATGTGCTGCTGTCAGTGAGGCGGGATGTGCCACTGTCAGAGAGGTGGGGATGTGCTGCTGTCAGTGAGGCGGGGATGTGCCACTGTCAGTGAGGTGGAGATGTGCTGCTGTCAGTGAGGCGGGGATGTGCCACTGTCAGTGAGGTGGGGATGTGCTGCTGTCAGTGAGGTGGTGATGTGCTGCTGTCAGTGAGGTGGGGATGTGCCGTTGTCAGTGAGGCAGGGATGTACCGCTGTCAGTGAGGAGGGGATGTGCTGCTGTCAGTGAGGCGGGATGTGCCACTGTCAGAGAGGTGGGGATGTGCTGCTGTCAGTGAGGCGGGGATGTGCCACTGTCAGTGAGGTGGAGATGTGCTGCTGTCAGTGAGGCGGGGATGTGCCACTGTCAGTGAGGTGGGGATGTGCTGCTGTCAGTGAGGTGGTGATGTGCTGCTGTCAGTGAGGTGGGGATGTGCCACTGGCAGAGAGGCAGGGATGTGTCGCTGTCAGTGATGGGGGGATGTGCTGCTTTTAGTGAGGTGGGGATGGGCCGCTGTCAGTGAGGCGGGTATGTGCCGCTCTCAGTGAGGCGGGGATGTGCTGCTGTCAGTGAGGCGTGGCTGTGCTGCTGTCAGTGAGGAGGGGATGTACCGCTGTGAGTGAGGCGGGGCTGTGCTGCTGTCAGTGAGGTGGTGATGTGCTGCTGTCAGTGAGGTGGGGATGTGCCGCTGACAGAGAGGCGGGGATGTGCCGTTGTCAGTGAGGCAGGGATGTACCGCTGTCAGTGAGGCGGGGCTGTGCTGCTGTCAGTGAGGTGGGGATGTGCCGCTGACAGAGAGGCGGGGATGTGCTGCTGTCAGTGAGGTGGGGATGGGCTGCTGTCAGTGAGGCGGGGATGTGCCGCTGTCAGTGATGGGGGGATGTGCTGCTGTCAGTGAGGCGGGGATGTGCCGCTGTCAGTGAGGCGGGGATGTGCCGCTGTCCATGAGACGGGGATGTACCGCTGTCAGTGAGGCGGGGATGTGCTGCTGTCAGTGAGGCGGGGAAGTGCTGCTGTCAGTGAGGCGGGGAAGTGCTGCTGTCAGTGAGGTGGGGATATGCCGCTGACAGAGAGGCGGGGATGTGCCACAGTCAGTGAGAAGCGTCTCTGTGAGTGATGCTATTGTTTATACTGTAGTTGGATTTATTTACAGATGGCGTTATGGTAGTTGGAAGTAGTGCAGGAATACGGTTATGCTTGAAACTGCGTCATTCACGATCATGTGATTAATGGTGTACAATCATGTTAATGAGTTGTATTATTATATTATACCCTTTGGCTATTATGCCTATATATAGATATATACAGATAGATATAGTCTATGTGACATATAGTTTCCGTACATGTGTGGTGTGATGGTCACCATAATGTCATGCCAGCTGCTGACTACTAACAAATCATCACCAGCCAGAATATTCTCCTCGTCTCCGGAGGTCCGTCTGTCACTGAGCTGGTGGCTCCAGGACCAATGTTTGAGCAGGGGTCGTCCCTTCTGGATCTCCAACTGGGTCCTTCTGACGACGAATGCCAGTCTGAGAGGTTGGGGCGCAGTGTTGGAGCAACACTACCTTCAGGGTCAGTGGACCAAGGAGGAGTCTCTCCTCCCACAAACATTCTGGAATTGCGGGCGGTGTTCAACTCATTGAACATGGCCCAGCATTTAATACAGATCAGACCTGTTCAAGTACAGTCGGACAATGCCACCATGGTGCATACATCAATCATCAAGGCGGCACTCGAAGCCGCATGACAATGAGGGAAGTATCACAGATTCTTCAGTGGGCGGAACACCATCTGCCAGCCATATCGGCAGTATTCATTCCGGGGGTCCTAAACTGGGAAGCGGACTTTCTCAGTCATCGGGACATACACGCCTGAGAGTGGGGCCTCCATCCCGAAGTGTTTCAACTCCTCGTGGACAGGTGGGGCCTTCCAGATGTGGACCTGATGGCGTCGTGACACAATCACAAGGTTCTGGTCTTCGGAATAAGGACAAGGTATCCTCATGCAGGTGGACACACTGGCAATTCCATGGAACTTTCAGCTGCCGTACGTGTTCCCTCCGGTGTCACTCCTGCCCAGAGTAATACGGAAATTCAAGCAGGAAGGATGAATCCTACTTCTCATAGCTCCAGCGTGGCCCAGACGGCGCTGGTTCTCAGATCTACAGGGCCTCTTGCTAGACTGTCCCCTTCTACTTCCACAATGACCAGACCTCCTCGTTCAGGGCCCCTGTGTCTACCAGGATTTGGCCAGACTGGCTTTAACGGCGTGGTTCTTAAAGCTTCCGTCTTGAGGGCTAAAGGATTCTCTGAGGCGGTCCATTCAAACCATGTTGAGGGCCCGGAAACCGGCTTCTGCTCGGATTTCCCATAGGGTCTGGAATTCTTACTTTGTTTGGTGCGCATCAAACAATCATGACGTACCTCGCAGAAAGAGATTTATCAACGGTAAGTTCTTACCATAAATCTCGTTTTATGGGGGTGTGGGGGTTTATTGGTACTTGCTATTTCCTATTTATTGCACCGCTGAATGTTTTTTATAATGAGTGAGATCAGCTAATAAAAGTGGAGTGACATTCTGTAAATATGCATGACCCTTTTGTAGTTATTTTCTAGAGCAGTCTGACCAGTGGTGATGTTGGACACAGTGGAGTGATGTGCACCACACATACTGTACATCCCGTTGGTGTTTGTACAGATGTGCAGTACAGATTCCGATGTACGCACAAAGTAGTGTATTAGAAATGTGTTAGGCGATACTAGACGGTTACAGAGGGTTGGCCAATCAGATGCAGATGTCAAGTAGTATGGGAGTGTTGCTTATAGAGATGCTGAATTGCTCAGATTGGAGGTCATACTCAGACGGATGATCTGCACCTAGCGTAGGGCTGATGATAGTTACAATGGTGTGAGGCACAAAGCATGATTGCAGTATCTGTAGACACTGACAGTGGGAGTGTCAGTCCTTGCATATTTGGACGCACGGATGTACACCAGTGAAGGACATTGTAGTGGCATTAGCTTAAAGTCGCAGACATAACTGCAGCAAAAAATGCAAGGAAGGCCCGTCTCAGAATCAGGACCTATGATGAGGGATCATGCCCACCTCAACAGACCCCACCTCTTCAACAGACCCCACCTCCTTTGGGTCTGCTACCAGAAATTTCCCGAGCTGGTTTTCAAACACAATCCTCCCCTGACCTTCGGCCTCTGTGCTGCCTCTCTGATTAATGCCCTCCTTGCCCGGTCTGTGAGTTTTGGTGGCCGGCCCTCTCTTTGTCAGGTTTGTTGTGGTACCATGTTCTTTCCATTTGAAGATGATGGATGTGATGGTGCTCCGGGGGATCATCAAAGATTTGAGGGGGGGGGGGGGGGTTATAACCCATCCCTGACTTGTACTTCTTAACAACTTTGTCCTTGACTTGTTTGGAGAGCTCCTTGGTCTTCATGGTGTTATGCCTCTTGCTTAGTGGCGTTGCAGCCTCTGGGGTCTTTCAGAAAAGTTGTGTTTATACTGACAGATCATGTGGCACTTAGATTGCACACAGGTGGACTTAATTTAGTTAATTATGTGACTTCTGAAGGTAATTGGTTGCATCAGAACTTTTGAGGGGCTTCATAGCAAAGGAGGTGAATATATATTTACATGCTAATTTTAAAATTTTTAGTTATAAAAAAAATGTTTATATACATTTTTCTCATTTCGCTTCACCAACGTGGACATTTTGTGCATATCCATCACAAAATTCAGATTAAAAAAAAAAAGATTTTAATTACCTACAGGTAAATCCTTTTCTCGTAGTCCGTAGAGGATACTGGGGTCCATTTAGTACCATGGGGTATAGACGGGTCCACTAGGAGCCATGGGCACTTTAAGAATTTGATAGTGTGCCCCTCTTACTAGACTCAGTCTAGGAAACTGTGCCCGAGGAGACGGACATACTTTGAGAGAAGGCTAGATAAGGATAGTGGTGACATTCCGAACCAGCACACACAAAATAAGAGGAAAACCAAGCTAACCAAACTTGAAACAGGAACAGCAACGGCTGAACCAACAACAATACTTAACCAAGTAACAGTGCAGGAAGAACGAAGCACCGGGCGGGCGCCCAGTATCCTCTATGGACTACGAGAAAAGAATTTACTGTTAGGTAATTAAAATCCTATTTTCTGTTACGTCCAAGAGGATACTGCGGTCCATTTAGTACCATGGGGATGTACCAAAGCTCCCAAACCGGGTGGGAGAGTGCTGAGGTTCCTACAGAACTGATTGACCAACTGAAGGTCCTCAGAGGCCAAAGTATCGAACGTGTAGAACTTAGCAAACGTATTTGAACCTGACCAAGTAGCTGCTCAGCAAAGCTGTAAAGCTGAGACACCCCGGGCAGCCACCCAGGAAGAACCCACCGACCTAGTAGAGTGGGCCTGTACAGATTTTAAACATGGCAACCTGCCATGGAATAAGCAAGTTGGATAGTAAGCCTGATCCAGCATGCAATAGACTGTTTTGAAGCAGGACACACAATTTTATTGGGATCATAAAGAACAAACAGTGAGTCCGGTTTTCTGTGACTAGCTGTTCTCTTTACATACACCTTCAAAGCCCTCACAACTTCCAAAGACTTTGAAGTAGCAGAGGTGTCGGTGACAACCGGAACCACAATAGGTTGGTTGATGTGAAACACCGACACCACTTTAGGAAGAAATTGCTGATGAGTTCTGAGTTCAGCTCTGTCCCCATGGAAAATTAAATAGGGATTTTTCTGAGACAAAGCCCCCAACTCCGACACACGTCTTACGGAAGCCTAGGCCAACAGTGTGACGGCCTTCCACGCCATCAAACGTAGCCGCGGCAAGTCCTGATAGATGAACGGCCCTGTTGCAGAAGATCCTCGAGAAGAGGTAGAGCCAACGGATCTTCAAAGAGCATCTCCAGAAGGTCCGCACACCAAGCCCTTCTTGGCCAGTCCGGAGCAATGAGAATTGCTTGAACCTTTTCCCTTTTTATTCTCTTTAGAATTCTTGGGATCAGAGGAAGTGGATGAAACACGCACACCATCTGTTAGACCCATGGAATCGTCAGGGCGTCTACCGCCACCGCCTGTGGGTCTCTCGACCTGGAACAATATCGCTTAAGCTTCTTGTTGAGACGAGAGGCCATCATGTCGATTTGTGGATATCCCCATCGACTTGTCAAGCAGCTGAACACTTCCGAGTGAAGGCCCCACTCCCCCGGGTGCAGGTCGTGTCTGCTGAGGAAGTCTGCTTCCCAGTTGTCTACTACCGGAATAAAGACCGCTGACAATGCCACAGCGTTTCTTTCTGCCCAGAGGAGAATTCTTGACACCTCGGACCTAGCTGCTCTGCTTTTCGTTCCGCCCTGTCGGTTTATGTACATCACTGCCGTCACATTGTCCGACTGGACCTGAATGGCCCGATCTTGAAGAAGATGTGAGGCTTGCAGAAGGGCATTGTATATGGCCCTGAGTTCCAGAATGTTGATTGGAAGGACGACTTCTTGACTAGACCATCTTCTTTGAAACTGCACCCCCTGAGTGACTGCTCCCCAACCTCTGAGGCTTGCATCTGTGGTTAACAGAATCCAGTTCTGAATTCCGAACCTCCGACCTACGACGAGGTGAGAAGTCTGTAGCCACCACAGAAGGGAGATCCTAGCTTTTGGCGACAGACAGATCCTCTGGTGCATGTGAAGATGCGATCCGGACCAATTGTCTAACAGATCGAGCTGGAAGGGACTTGCGTGAAACCTTCCATATTGAAGAGCCTCGTGAGAGGCCACCATTTTTCCTAGAAGGTGAATGCACAGATGCACCGACACCTGTGTTGGCTTCAGGACATCCCGAACCATCGACTGGATCACCAATTCCTTTTCCAACGGAAGGAACACTTTCTGCGACTCCGTGTCTAGTATCATCCCCAGGAATGGGAGCCCCCTTGTTGGCTCTAGGTGAGATTTTGGAAGGTTCAGAATCCACCCGTGATCCCGGAGGAGTTTGGTTGAGAGACCAATGCTGTCCAGCAATCTTTCCCTGGACGGTGCTTTTATCAGGAGATCGTCCAGGTACGGAATTATGTTCACTCCCTGTTTGCCGAGTAGAAACATCATCCCTGCCATCACCTTGGTGAACACCCACGGTGCCGTGGAGAGACCAAATGGCAGCGCCTGGAACTGGTAGTGACAGTCTTGCAGTGCAAACCATAGATAAGCCTGATGAGGTGGCCAGATCGGAATGGGAAGGTACGCATTCTTGATATCCAGAGACAGTAGGAATTCCCCCTCCTCCAGATTTGAGATTACCCTTCTCAGAGACTCCATCTTGAATTTGAACAAGTAAGTACGGGTTCAAAGACTTGAGGTTCAGAATCGGCCTTACCGAACCGGCCGGTCTCGGTACTATGAACAAGTTGTAATAGTATCCCCTGTTGAGTAGATGAGGCGGAACTGGAACAATGACCTGAGTCTGTACCAGTTTTTGGATGGCATGCAGTAAAGCTATGCTTGCCTCTTGTGAAACTGGCAAGCCTGATTTGAAGAATCTGTCAGGTGGAGCTTTTGGAACTCCAGTCTGTAGCCCTGGGAAATAAGATCTATGCCCCAGGGATCCTGGCACGAACTTGACCAGATGTGACTGAAGAATTGTAGGCAGGCTCCCACCTGACAGCCTTTCAGGCAGTGCAGTCCACCGTCATGCTGAAGTCTGTGAGGAAGCAGAGCCTGAGCTCTGTTCCTGAGCACCTGCAGTTGTTGGTTTGCGTGGTTTACCTCTTGCGCCGCTGGAGGACATAGAAACACCTCTGGATTTGCCCTTGAACTTGGCCGTCCGAAAGGACTTTAACTTAGAAGCTGAATAAGTCTTCTTGGTTGGAGTGGGGCTGCAGAAGGAAGATACATAGACTTATCCGCAGTAGCTGTGGAGATCCATTTGTCTAGTTCATCTCCAAACAAGGCCTCTCCTGTGAATGGTAGGCCTGACACGCCTTTCCTGGAGTCCGCGTCAGCAGTCCACTGGCGTAGCCACAAGCCACTGCGTGCCGACTCTGTCATAGCGGTGGTGCGTGCGTTAAGCAAGCCTATCCCTTTTATGGCTTTCACCATAAAGTTTCGCTGAGTCCTGTATATGCTGTAGGAGTAAAACAACCTTCCCCCTAGATGAGGAATCTAATCCCTCAATTAGGTTACCTGTGCATTTTCAATGGCTTTTGTGATCCACGCACATGCAATAGTGGGTCTTTGGGCAACCCCAGCAGCTGTGTACAATGATTCGAGTGCAGTCTTAATTTTACGATCAGCCGTGTCTTTAAAGGAGGCTGCACCAGGAACAGGCAAAACAATTTTACATGACAGCCTAGAGACTGATGTGTCCACTATTGGTGGATTTCCCCATTTTTTTCTATCCTCTAGAGCAGACATTCCCAACCACGGTCCTCAAGGCACACTAACAGTGCAGGTTTTAGTGATATCCAGGCTTCAGCACAGGTGACTTAATTAGTAGCTCAGTTATTTTGATTTAACCATCTGTGCTGCAGCCTGGATATCACTAAAACCTGCACTGTTGGTGTGCCTTGAGGACCGTGGTTGGGAATGCCTGCTCTAGAGGAAAAGGAAAAGATGAGAGTAACCTTTTAGGGACCTGAAATTTCTTCTCAGGATTAACCCACGTTTCTTCAAACAGGGTATTCAATTTCTTTGACACAGGAAAAGTGACTGAGGATTTCTTTTTTACATTAAAATAAGATTCCTCAACATGCGGAAAGTGGTTAAATATACTACATGGTATAATATGGAAATACTAACGAGGGGATCACCACCCTTCTAACCCCAACTTTACTGTTTTCAGGAACACTGTTTTAGACTAGCATATACACACTGTTAATGACATGACACCGAGAGATGACGGATCCTTGCAATTTATCTAGCAATACCCGTAACAAATGTTATTATCACTACCTCCACTATTATATGGGATTGCTCTTGTATGGAAATAATGCTGTACATTCCTATGCAAGCTGAGATTTCATATTATAGCTGTACAACTGTTGTATGCAATGTGTGTGTTACATTTGTATTTTTCTCCTTACCAATAAACAGATTTAAAAAAATAAGATTCCTCACACTCCTCTGACACCTTATCAGGAATTCCCTGTGACAGAGCTGCATCCACCCTTCCGCGTCTACCTCACCCTCCTCAAAGTCTGACAATTCAGCGTCAGACTGCAGGATATGGGCCAGAGATCGCTTTTGCGGACAAATGGGAGTGGATTGAAATGCTGTTTTGGGGACTGAGTCTCTTCATAAACTCATCCACAGTCTGTTTTAAGTTTTGCATCTCTTTCTCATTGCGGGACAATGATCTAGAAAGAGTGGAGATCATTCCTTTAAGAGAATTAACCCACTCTGGTTCAGCCCCGCTCTTCTGTGAACCCTGAGTACCCAGTAGTGAGCACCCTGGTGAAGAGGAACACTCCGCTGTACAAGAAACACACTCTTTGCCTGACATAATGTAAATGTGACAGTACTCACACACACAGGAAAAGGTTAAGCACAATTAACCCACAAAGAGCCCTTCAGGGAGACACAGAGTTGTTTGGAGCCAGCCCCCACTGAGCCCATACCGCTAATGCCAAGCTTAGCCGGGTCGCAGACCAAGTACCTTGATAGGGGACTTAGTACTGTAGTAATCGTTCCCACCCTGCTATGACCCCCTGGTACCGCTGAGGTCATTTGGAGTCACACTGGAGGAGCTGCGTGTCCCTGTCAGTCAACATCTGTGTCCACTGCAGAGGGAAAAGGGCGCTGGTGAGCTGCTGGATCCTCTCATAGTAAAGCCCCGCCCCTTCAATGGCACGTGGGCTTCCCACTTTTTTTATACTGGCTGAGGAATCTGGTGCTTAAAATGGAGAGAAACTGTTTTAAGGCTGTGTTGCCAGTATGGGTACTGTGTACAGTGTACTGAGACGCAGTTGTGTACTATGTCTGGAGACGCATTTTGCCCCGTTTAGAAGCCGTGCGGCTCCGTACCCTCGTGCCACCATAATGGCCGGCACCCCGCTAACCGGGACGCCGGCTCAGTACTCTCCACTCTTCATTCTTCTGGCTCTGTTAGGGGTGGCGGTGTGCTGCGGGAATGTACGCTCGCCGTGGTGAGGCTTGCAAATAGTTCCCTCAGGAGCTAGTGTCCTGTCAGCGGGGAACGGGACCAATAACCCTTCAATAGGTTGGGCCGTTCCCCTCCCTAAGTCCCAGGAAGCAGGCAGGTTGGTGCCAACCAGAACTGCCTGAAAAAAACAAACAGATAAAATAAATGCAGAAAACTCTTCAGGAGCTTCCTTCAGCGTGACCGGCTCCTCCGGGCACATTTTCTAAACTGAGTCTGGTAAGAGGGGCATAGAGGGAGGAGCCAGCCCACATTATCAATTTCTTAGAGTGCCCATGGCTCCTAGTGGACCCGTCTATACCCCATGGTTCTAAATGGACCCCAGTATCCTCTAGGATGTAAGAGAAAATTAAATTACAGGTTGCAATGTAACAAAATAGGAAAAAAGCCAAGGGGGGTGAATACTTCAGCAAGGCACTGTGTACACGTTATGGAAGTGTGCTATGCATAACAAAATTCCCCTCCCCAAGGTCAAGGCCCAGAAACGTATCTCTTTTATCCCCCATTCCGATAAGCTCTTAGACATACTATATATACATACATACCAACTTGTATGTTAGGTTTATCCCATTTATTATTAATCACATTTGCAATACAATCTATGCGCAACATTAGCGCCCAGAATTGCATTGCAGAATGCGATTATATGAGCGGTTTGTTCTATAGAGCTCCCTCATGGATAGGGGAGTATGCCCCTGCAATGTGCTCCGAGTTCTGCTGTGACCGCACACGCACAACGGCCTTTTCTGGGGAGGGTTCTGCCGGCTGAATCAGCAATGTGCAGCTACAACGGGCTACAATGCCTCGCATCCTAGAAATGGGTAAATCTGGTAGCACCGCTATCATGACCTGGTCCCTGGTGGTCTGAGCTGGTGAGCTGAAAGGAGGAGTTACTGACTGGGAAGGCAGCAGAAGACGTAGTCGGTACTGAAAACACTTTGAGGCAATCAATGTTATTCGATGCTGATGATCACTGAAGATAACCGATGGTCATCTGTACTGGAGAACACTAGAAGACAATTAATGTTAATCAATGTTGAAGAACACTGGCATTAACTGATGGTAATCGGCACTGGAGAACACTGGAAGACACTGGAGAACACTACAAGACACTGGAGAACACTACAAGACTATCAATGGCAATCGATGTTGAAGCTCACTGGAGATAATCAATGGCAATTGATAATGGAGAGCACTGGAAGACAGTTGATGTTAATGGATTTTGAAGTTCACTGGAGATAACCGATGGCAATCTGTACTAGAGAATACTGAAAAGCGCTGGAGATAACTGATGGTAATCGGTACTGGAGAATACTGAGAAGCGCTGGAGATCCTAGTGAGGACAAATGGGGTCATTCCGAGTTGATTGTTCGCTAGCTATTTTTTGCATTGCTGCGATCAGATAGTCGCCGCCTATAGGGGAGTGTATTTTCGCTTTGCAAATGTACGAACACTTGTGCCGCTGAGTGGTACAAAAACAGTTTGTGCAGTTTCTGCGTAGGTCTGCACTTACTCAGCCGCTGCGATCACTTCAGCCTGTCCGGTCCCGGAATTGACGTCAGACACCCGCCCTGCAAACGCTTGGACACACTTGTGTTTTTCCAACAACTCCCAGAAAACGGTCAGTTGCCACCCACAAACGCCTTCTTCCTGTCAATCACCTTGCGATCTGCTGTGCGAACGGATTCTTCTTTAAATCCATCGCCCAGCTCCGATCCGCTTTGTACCCATAAGATGCACCTGCGCATTGCGGTGCATACGCTTGCGCAGTTTTGCCGAGTTCTGACCTGATCGCAGCGCTGCAAAAAATAGCTAGCATGCGATCAGGTCGGAAGGACCCCCAAAGTACAGTGTCTGGAAACAGCAAACAGGAGCTTGCGGTCTCTAGAGGTAGAAGTTGGTCAGGCTCCCTCCTGTTCCCAGAATCTTGTTTATATACCCTCAGGTAGCTTGTCATTGGTGGAGAAAGTCAGCTGACACACACAAGGAATAACATTGGACGACAGTCCGCTCAGCTGACAACCCGAGATCCACTTCATGTGGACACAATGAACAGAGAGACCAGATGCTGGACACTGGATTCTGCTGATTACTCACACAAAGAAATTCCTTCACAGGTGGCTTAGGGGAACATTTACTAAGCAGTGATAAGAGCGGGAGAAGTGAGCCAGTGGAGAAGTTGCCCGTGGCAACCAATCAGCACTGAAGTAACATCTATAATTTGCATACTATAAAATGATACAGAGCTGCTGATTGGTTAATGGGGCAACTTCTCCACTGGCTCACTTCTCCGCTCTTATCACTGCTTAGTAAATGTCCCCCTTAATCTGAGTGAGTAACATACTGTAGAGTGAAGTTTGTATGCTGAATGCAAGCTGGTCAGGAAATACTTGAATCTGGAGGACACTTGTCTACTTTCAATTTCTCCTCTCCGGGAGAAGCCCAGAGAGAAGATGCTGCAGGAGACATCGGGGGGAGGGGCCGGGCTGCGACACCATCAAGCCCCGCCCCCACATCTGAAAGAAAAAAAAAAGCTGTGATTTGCGGGGCCGCGGGAAGGGGGCGGGTCTAAAATGATGCGATTTGCGACATTTTAACTCCTTCCCCACCTTACAGAGATTATCTCTCCATCCTGCCCGCATTACTAGGGTGCGAGCAGGATGCGGGAGACCTGCCTACTCTTCCGGGGGTGCAGGTGGCTACCCAAAAAAATGTGAGCCTTCCGCAGCTACTGGGAGAGTAGGCAAGTATGATCTGGAGTGCTGGCTAAAACCCAGCATGGAGGATAGACGGAACTGCAGGAGACATGGCAGAGGTAAGTCACAGAATATGAGGAATCCAGTCAGAACTGTGATAATTGCATCTCCCATAGAAACCTATGGGGGAATCTTCAGCAGGTGTCGGAGATCCCCCTGTGATACATTCAGGGGATGCTTCATTTTTGTGGTTAATTGCCGAAAATATACATAATAAATGTAAATGAGCCTGTTGACAAGCATCCCAGCACACTCCCCCCTTCTCCTGCTAGCATCAAGAAATAAAAACACTCCTGCGGCTATGCACCCCTCTGTCCCGATCACTGTGGCCAGCAGTCCAGCGTCACCTCTTACTCCACATCTCTCTCCTCCCCTTACCGGCATCAGTCATAATGGTCACGATGTTTATTGATGTTCCGACGTTGACCGATGTTCCAATGTTTTTCAAAATATTTTTTGTTTCTCGAAATATTTTTGTGTCCTAATAAAATCATTGTGGAGAAGTTTAAATACATGTTCTTCACCTAATTCACAAAAATAAATAAAAAATAAACATTTTCGGAATGGTTTTTGCAAAAAAAAATAAAAAAAATTGGCAGTTAAGTGGTTAATGACTTATGCAGACATATTATGCCTACCAAAAATTTTATTTTTCTAGTGAAGATTAAATATATTTTTCCTTTATAGGATAAATGTGTAAGAAGTTGAACAGTTAAATAGTCCAATTGCTTTGGGGAACCTACTGACATCCTGCTTAATCATAAAATGGGATCCGGTCTCTAGGTCGACAGTAACTAGGGTGACACTGTCTAGGTCGACCACTATTGGTCGACAGGGTCTCTAGGTCGACATGTTCTAGGCCGACAGGTAAAAAGGTCGACATGATTTTTTTTTTTTTTTAAATTAAACTATTTCGTACTTAACGATCCACACGGACTGCGATTGGGAATAGTAACCTCTGCAGAGCGCAGCGAGGCACCCTGCCCGAACGCGAGCCTTGTGAGGGGACACGGTGCACTGATTGGGGTTCCCGGTCAGTGTACGGAGAAAACGACACCCACAAAAAAAAAACTCATGTCGATCTTTTGACCTGTCGACCTAGAACATGTCAACCTAGAGACTCTGTCGACCTAGTTACTGTTGACCAATAGTGCTCAACCTAGAAACTATCAACCTTCCTTACCAAACCCTCAGAAAATAGGGTTATAAAACAAAACCTACTTTGTCAGGCAACACTAACAATAAATGTCATTCACAGGTAGCTTTCACTGTCGGGGAAAAAGTGAATAAAGAGACAAAGGAACTGGCAGAAATGGACGCTATAGACCATGACATGATACTCCAGCTTGGATCAGATGAGACGGTCCAAAACGCTGCTGAAGCCTTGGTCAACAAGGAGACAACCGGGGATCGTTCAAAAAGTTTGCTGCAGTGGGATGAGCAATTGGGACAATTCCAACTCTTAAAGTTGATAGGAAACAATGCCATTGAGATAACAAAAAATACCAAGTTCACTGTGGTAGGGCATGGAGGGCAGAGAGATGGCAAAGCGTCCGTGGGTGGAAAAACAGCAGATCAGTTGTCTGAAGTCCTACTAAAGCTGAGGGATCCCTCGTCCCCCCTGCACTGGTCATCGGATGTACGTAGGCTTGAGGAGATTAGTATAGTTTCTTGTGACATTGGAGCAGGAAAACAAGGTGAAACATTTGCCAAGGAGTTTTTGTTGGGCCTGAGAGAAGGACGACTCGCTGTCGGATCAGTCACCATTCGCACCACAAAGGCCGTAGTGCAGGAAGATGGAAGCAAAGTGACGGTTGATTTAGATGACCCCGAGCTGTGGAGCAAACATAATCCAGCTCACAAGCGGAAGTTCTACCTGGGGGAGGATGGCAATCTCAGAGAGGTGAGCGATTCTAGAGGGAGAAGCCCGGAGTGGATAGAGGGCGAGAGAATTGCCATGGAGTACAACCCACTGGCCCCACGGCCGATAGATAATAGGCCTCTATATTACCAAGAAAACAGGGTCGTCTACAGAATTCCAGATGAATATATTACACAGTTTATGGAGGGGAGGATGACAGAAATATTTAGTCAAGGAATGAATACACAGCTGAAGGAAAACACGATGGATGTATATCACACAGATCGTAACACAGGAAATATACTACAGGAAACGCTTGACGTTCGAACTGTAGCAGGTCTAGATAATTTACTGGACAATATTAAGGATATCATACAAACTTCTAACAATATAAGACGAGAAAGCCTGGAAACAAGGAAGGAAATGTTACAGAAATACGGAATAATGATAGACCAGAACACGGATTTGGCAGATACATGGAGACAAATCCAAAACAACAGAAACATAAGAGATCTGAGAATACTTTTTAATACAGTTCAGAACAATCTAGAAAATTCTGTGAAGTATTATAGCTTCAAAGATTACATCTACAGCATAAACATGAAAGACTTCTATGTAAGGCTACATGGAGCAACGGATAGACATCTATTAGATAACAATTTTGCAGACCTTAAAGAGAATAGTCATGTTTCATATGATTTATTCAAAAACATGAGAAATGAGAGAACTTTTGGGAAAATGGCAAACCAGTGGGTCAGTGGTGAGCATGGGGAGATCGGCGAGATTAATGGTTACGATGGGATGGCTGTTATTGCCACTCATATTTCTGAGGTTGTTCGTAATGCAGAAATGTTCATCACAAATCGCTTGTTGTGGGATCTTGTGCCTTCATGGAATACCTTTCGTAATTTGCACCCGATGACAAGAGGTTTGACGTGGACAGGGAACAATGCAGCTATAGGGATGCGCTTTGAGACTGCTGATCAGAACATGAAAGAACAAGTTTCACAAAGGACTATCTCCATAATGAAGAGGTGGATAACTCGAAAATTCAGGGATAGATATTTTCGCACCGATGCTTCAAAGAAATCAAAAGATATGTCAGCAAGTGAAGTTGGAAGACTAATGGGAGCTATAAGTGAGGAACTTCCACTAAATGATCTGAACATTGATGCTCTCTACACAATGCCAAACATGTTATCAGAAGATGTTACAAGGGGACTTCAAACACTAGAAGAGACAGGGGGAGGAAAGAGTTTACAGACAGAACTCCAATTAAAGATGATGGAAGACAGACAAGAATTTGCTGAGAAAATAAACCATAAAATAAAGGAACAATCTCCTGAAGACCTCGCCAAATATCAGAAGGTGAAGTCACTAGAGAGATCGGAAGGTGGTGTCAAGATAATATTACAGAGTAAACTGAATCCCTCTGAGACTAAGGAGATTTTAATGCCGGATGAAAAAAGTCCTTTGAAGTCCGAAGAGCTCATACATTCCTATTTTAATGATATCCCCCCAGTTTCCAGCAAGATCAACCAGGGTCTGGGAATCTATGGTACTCTAATGGGCTTCCAATCTGCAAATCAGATGTTTGCTGAAGGGAAAGACTGGGAGGGGGGGGTCATGCTTGCTCAGGGGGTTCACGGTGTAACCGAACTGACTGGTGTTAATGCAGCGGTGAATGACTTTGTTAGCGCTACTGCTAAGACTGCAGTTTCCAAGATCTCTGTGCTTGGGCTTGAGGAAGCCACAGAAACGCAAATCACTGGCACTCTGGCTAAAGCTGGCGAAGTAGCTGAGATGATCCCTCTGCTTTCAGTAGGATTCACTGTATTTAACATATATGAAGATCTGCATCAAAACACTCCGATTGGGATAGCAGATGCAGTTCTGGATGGAGTAATATTTCTCACAGCTCTGGGGGGTCCTGAATTGCTACCAGTCACTGTAGCTTTGAGTATAGTCCGTCTACTACTTGATCCACTGTACAATGAAATCAAACATGAGCTAGACGTTCTACCTCCTGATGCCAACACAGGGGAGAAATTTGTGGCTGTTATTAAAGGGACTGGCTTAGCCCTGAAAGATGTCTCAAACAGCTTTGTAGAAATATATGAGCAGATATCTTTTATTGGACTGTTCTATAATATTCACAATCTTGAAACGGAACACAGGCAGAGCATGGACACAGTGCACCAACTGCAAACTGCTGAGAACTACTTCAAGATCTTAGATGAGCAGCAAGATGGTAAATGCCACAAACTAATAGACTTCACTAAAGGGGAGGATTCTGCCTATGGAGGAAACTTGCGCATTGAGCTGACAGATCACAGTTCAATGGTCATCACACTCCATGATCCCATCACATCCAACAGAATCACAAAAGAAATATACTTTGAAAAGGACTGTGAATCGGTGGACCTAGTTATGGGGATCGGGGAAGCTGTGAATATTCAAATGAAGCAGAAATCAGCCACTGTCTTGTGGTTCATTCCTGTAAGAAAGGAGAGCGTCATTTCTTCCATTACTCAGGACATCGCAACACTGTATGGCACTTACTTGGGTAATGCCAAACCCAATCGCTTCTATGCTGTGCAACAAAACATAATCAAAGGTCTTTCATACACCCTGGATAAATATCACTATGAGCTCTATGGCAAAGATGGCAATGATATCTTTTTCTTAGGGCCACAGAACACTTTTGTCCATGGTGGCAATGGCCAAGATATTTACTATATCCCACAGGATGGAGGGATAACGGAAATCTGCAATCAGGCAGATGATAAAGCCATGGACCTTTTACTCTTTAACAATACCTTTCAGCAAATACGGGCAAGGAAAACCGGCAACAATCTTAAGATTTTCAACAACAACTTGCATCTAGTTCTGATTAAAGACTGGTTCCTTGGAGAAGAATACAGGCATATGAAATTTAAGAGCTCAGAAGGGATTTTGTTTGATGTTGGACAAGTTACGGGGAAAGGAATTGTGGCTTTATCCCCTACTGTTTTGGATTTCTCAAAGAAACATTCGAAGGTAGAAGTTAACCTGCAAAATCCAACATGGAAGACAGTAGTCACAGTGGTAGGAACTGACTATGATGACGTTATAAATGGAAACCAGCTAAATAATGTCATTCAGGGTCGGGGTGGTGTCAACCACCTCTCTGGACGCGAAGGTAAAGACATGTATATAATACAGGATAAAGGAGGCTGTGACACCATTGATAACTTTGCAGATGATGGCCTAATTGACATGGTAGAACTGCCTGTGGACTACGTCACTCTGAGAGTTGATATTGCTCCACCCCAGTCTCTGAAAATATGGGATTCCAGTGGGAGAACATGTGTTATCATCAAGGACTGGAAGAGAGGTTGGCAGTGGCAGCACATCGTATTCAAAACCAAAGACTTTGTGATGTTCCAGGTCTCCAACACATCAGCGGAGCCACAGCTCAGCCCACTGATATTAGACTACAGTGATTCGAAGAAAGGTATAAACATTGATTTACAGACCATTCCAGGAAATGAGCATATAATGACTGTGATCGGATCCCCATATTATGATATTATAACAGGAAATAAAAAATCCAACTTCATTCAAACAGGAAAAGGTGGAGGCAAGGTAACAGGAGGAGATGGAAGCGACATATATGTTATAGGGTGTGACAGTGCATCCTTTAATTTGGAGATAAATAACTATGCAGAAGATGGTGCCACTGATTTACTTTATGTTAACAGGAATTACAACACTTTGCATTTTTCTGATGATAATACTGACCTCAGAATCAGTAGTAAATCATACCGTGCTTTACATCATACTGATCCCAATGCTGATATCGAAACCAGTAGTGAATCATTTTGCAATATTCAACTACACAGCTGGTTCACATCAGAAAGTTTCAGACATTTAAAAATACACACAGAGGATGGAATAACCTTCAGTTTGCCCAGTGGAACAGAACCTGTGGTACATGCTGTTGACAACTCCAGAGACACGCTACCTATAAATGTTATTGACACTAAGTCCGGTATATATGCTGGGGCAAGCAACATAATGGGTCCTCCTAGAATGATAGAAATCTATGGGAATGCAAAAGACAATTATATTGACCCAGGAACAAACGGAGCATCAATGATGGGTGAAGAGGGCAGCGACACCTACGTATTGAGGAAACACTATGAAGGCACCTATGAAATTAACAATTTTGCAACTGACCACAAAGTAGATTATCTCAAACTTGATGTAGACTTTAAAGCTATACAATACACACAAATACCTGAAAAGTATTTTTTACCTAAAAAAGACCTACTTCTGACTGCTCCATCAGTTGCCAAATGGCGTTGCCGGCTTTCAAATTATAAAACAATATCCAATTACAGACATTTGATAGTGCAGACCAACGATGTGTTCTTCACTTTCTCAGATGACACATTTGAGATCCAACCAATGTTCATAGACAAGAGATTTTTCCCTAATGAATTACATCTTGATCTAACATCTCAGATTTTCCGTTCTGTACCCATAGTGTACGGGTCTCTCCAGAAAAGAAACTTTATTTCTGGAAATACGCTGAATAACACAATTATAGGGGGTAAGAACACGGATGTATTGTTTGGCCTAGAAGGGAATGATGTTCTCCAAGGGTCTGATGGCAAAGATTATCTTTCAGGAGGACCTGGAGATGATCAAATCCACGGAGGTAAAGGAAATGACCTAATCTTGGGTGGTGAAGGGGATGACGTTATCTATGCGGGCCAGGGGGCTGACACAATTTATGGAGGACCAGGATCAGATACCTTACTGTTTGTTGGAGACTTTAGCAATAAAACTGGAGTTTTCATAAATTTGGATATTGGCTACGGAGCTGGTGGGGATGCAGAAGGCGACCTTTACTTTGGAATGGAAAATGTACTGGGTACCAGTTATGATGACATTGTGGTAGGCAATGATGATAACAACTACTTAAGTGGTGGAGGAGGCAATGATCTTATTCAGCCAATGGGTGGACACGATGCCCTTCATGGAGGAGAAGGAGAAGATGTGTATTGTCTTATCGGTGCTACTGGTATGAAAATGATTGACAACTTTGCTACTGATGTAAAAGATGATCAGATTTATATTGAAGATTCCGGTGACATATTGGGATTTTCTCAAAACAAATCAAGTAATGACCTTGACATAATCTTTGTGTATAAAAATAAATCTGACGAAGGGCTTGGCATTATTGTGAAAAACTGGTTCATCTCAGAAAAACACAGACATCTTCATTTGAAAATGTGTAAGCCGTTTATAAAAGATTGTTTGCATTTCAATCTTGTAAGCACCAGTTACACTGGACCTTGGCCCCATTATACACAATTTTATTCTTGAAAAATCTAAATATATATAGGCCCCAATATGGCATTTTCGAAATGTCAAAAGTGCTACCATTGACAAGTAATGTATATATAGCGTCAAGCAGACAAAAAGATTTAGCTAATGTGGTGCACAAATGAAAGATACAGTACATTAAACATTAAAAATATTTACAATTTAAAAGTTTAGAACCATAGGTTAAAAGTTAAAACCAGTAAAATAGGACAAAGAAATCTAGAAGTGTGTGAATAGATTGAAAAAAATGTGATTAAAATCTGCAATGTACAGTATGTCCACTTGAATGTCCTATTAATAAAGTTTTACTTATGAGAAAATGACGATGTCCTGTGTATTTGTAACATTGATAATTTAAGTGTCTCCTGTATATATTTTCAATTCCAACGGCCAATCGCCTAGTGTGTAGGGCCTAATAGAGTCAGTGTGATTTTAGTTCAATATCTTAATAAAGAAGTCTCTTATGGACTCTACACACTTGGCGATGTTTCCGACTTGGACGATGTTCATTTTCAACGATTAACGACCATCGTCCAAATTGGCTCGCTATGCTAAATGAGGGAAAACCAACAATGAACAACCACAGGGACGCGCATCGTTCATCGTTGGTGCATACAAACTGAGCGATATGAACAAGTTATCGTTCATTACTGAACGAGATCGTTCATATCGCTCACACACATCGGCAAGTGTGTAGGGCCCATTAAATTGCTCACAAGAATATTTCTGGTCTTATGTTTGCACTTACAATTGATAAAAAGATATTTATAAGTGGTCCTGATTAATCTTCAATAAACCGTAATCACAGTGAGCATATCGTTAGAATATACTACACAATATTAGACAACCGGAACGTATATGTTCCTTCTTTTATGGGGTTAAATCAACCTGTGATAATTCATTCTAATATAGCTCAGCCATGAAAAAGGAGATTTATGGTAGACTTACCATGGTTAAATCTCTTTCTGCGAGGTACACTGGGTTCCACAGGGAATACATCGGGGTGTAGAGATGGATCTTGATCCAGAGGCACCAACAAGCTAAAGCTTTACACTGTCCCAGGATGCATTGCGGGGCCTCCTCTATAACCCCGCCTCCAGGCACTGGAGCTCAGTTTCATTAACCAGTCCAATGTAGGAGCAGGTAAAAGAGACGGTAGATGTTAGTCACATAGAACCACGTTCTCAACGACAGGAGGAGGGACCAGCAGCTAGTGCCATACAAACCCATAGAAGCTAAGTGCTAAGCTAAGTCAGGGTCAGGGCCGGTTCCGGGGCTTCGGGCGCCCCGGGCGGCGTGGCTTCATACAGGGGGCGTGGTCAGTTACGCCCCCTGTACTGCTGTAGGATGTGCGGTGCGCGATGACGTCATCGCGCACCGCACAGCAAAGGTCCTCTCCACGAAGGTAAACTAGACGCTAAGCGTCTAGTTCCCTTCGTGGAGAGGACCTGTGATGTGCGGTGCGCGATGACGTCAACGCGCACCGCACATCATTACAGTGAAGGTCCTCTCCAGGAAGGGAAATTAGACGCTTAGCGTCTAGTTTCCCTTCACTGCGGGCAGCCCACGAAGGGAAACTAGACGCGTAGCGTCTAGTTTCCCTTCACTACGGAACGGACAGCGGGACACGGCAGCGGGGGGGCACCACAGCAGCAGCGGATCTTGCCATGGTGCGGCGCCCTCCGGATGGCGCCGGCGCCCTCCGGAAGGCGGCGCCCCGGGCAAAAGTCCTGCTTGCCCGTGGCAAGATCCGCTACTGGTCAGGGTGGGCACCCTATGGAACCCAGTGTACCTCGCAGAAAAAGCTTTAACCATGGTAAATCTACAATAAATCTCCTTTTCTGCAGTGGGGTACACTGTGTTCCACAGGGGATACATCAGGGATGTCCTAAAGCAGTTCCTCAAGGGCGCACCATAGTGGGTATGAGAAACTGGCGTCCAAAGGAAGCATCCTGGGAGGCGAAAGTACCAAAGGCATAGAACCTAATGAACGTGTTAACTGAGGACCACGTAGCCGCCTTGCACAATTGTTATGCAGATGCGCCACAGCGGGCCACCCAAGAAGCTCCAATACACCGAATAGAATGGGCTTTAATAGCAGCAGGAGCTGGAAGTCCAGCCTGCGCATAAGCTTGTGTTATCACCATTCTAATCCATCTGGCCAAGGTTTGCTTATTAGCAGGCCAGCCACGCTTGTGGAAACCAAACCGTACAAAAAGGCAGTCCTCTCCACATATATACGGAGGGCCCTTACCACATCCAAAGACCGCTCTTTGGAGGACAAGTCCAAAGAGATGAAGGCCGGAACCACAATCTCTTGATTAAGAATAAGAATACTTTATTGTCATTAACAAGACAAGACAAATGAAATGTCAATTAAATTTTCCAATAAACATCCTGCATAATAAAACAAACAATAAAACAAGTCTTACTTATAAATTATCTCATTTCATTAAACCGTTTATTGCACGTATAGCTGTTGGAAAAAAACTATTAAGCATACGTTTTGTATGTGTACTTACACTTCTAAAGCGTTTTTGTGATGGTAATCTCTCAAAAACTGAGTAATTTGGATGACTAGAATCTGCCAATATATTTCTAGCTCTTTTTAACACTCTCTTTTCATAAAGATCATGTATACATGGAAGGGACACGCCAATGACCCTGCCTGTAGTTCTGACCACACGTTCCAAGGAAATCTTATCAGCCACAGTACAGTTCCCATACCATACTGTCACCCCATAAGTCAGAGCACTCTCTACTATACTGCGATAAAACCTAATCAGCATATCTGTACTCAAACAAGCAGCTTTAAGTCGTCTTAAGAAAAAAAGGCGCTGCTGCGCCTTCCTAACTAAGAATGTACAGTTTAAAGACCTGGTTAGGTCTCTGGAAATATAGATGCCCAACAATTTGAAAGAATCTACCTCCTCAATTTGCATGCCATCCACAAAAACAGGAAGTAGCGGTCTTCAACTACCTCGCCTAAAATCAACTACCAACTCCTTTGTTTTAGATGTATTTAAACGCAAATGATTTTCCTTACTCCATTGTAACAATCTAAAAACCTCCTGTCCATAATCATCCTCATCATTTTTGCTAATCAAACCAACTACCGCTGTATCATCGGCAAATTTCACTACTTAACAGATTCCACAGTTGAAAAATAATCATATGTAAATTTGGAATATAATAATGGGCTCAAGAGACACCCCTGAGGCACACCAGTTTTTAACTGCACCTTGCTAGAAAAAAAAAAACTACCTAGCTTAACTACTTGGGGGCGATCAGTCAGAAAATGTAAAATCCAATTGCACGTAAAACCCATTTAAGCCTAGAGAAAAAAGCTTAGAGACCAAAGATACTGGTATTATAGTATTAAAAGCAGAACTAAAATCCACAAATAAAATTCTTACATATGTCCCCTTCTTCTCTAAGTGGTTCTGCGCCTGGTGTAAGACAGTCAGAACTGCATCATCAGTAAAGCGAGTCTCTCGATATGCAAATTGCAAAGGATCAAAATTTGCTGAAAAATTAGATTTAATATGTCTTAATATCAGGCGTTCGAAGCACTTCATAGCCAAGGAAGTCAATGCAATAGGACGATAATCGTCTAAACCAGTGGTTTCCAAACTTTTTTGAATCACGGCGCCCTAGAATATCAGAATTTTTTTCATGGCACCCCTAGGCCAAAAGTTTCTTATTGAGAAATTTAGAAAGAAATATTACATTAAGTTTATCACGTTTATATGTCATCCTTAGGGTCAGTTGTGTGATGAGGGACAAGATTTGCTTCTGTTTGGCCACATATTTTATGACTGGCAGCCACCAGCACTGATTTTGCCTATTATATTGACCATGAATAATTTGAATTGGTCCTGGACCACCAACCCAGGGCACCCCTGCAAGTGACCCGAGGCACCCCAGGGAGCTACGGCACACATTTTGGGAACCTCTGGTCTAAACATTTGGGCACACTCTTTTTCGCCACAGGAATAATGGTCATTGCTTTGAAACATTTGGGAACTTTACAATAATGTAAAGATACAATAAAAAAGCAACTTAAGGATACCCACTAACTGATTGCTACAGTCCCTAAGGATTTTACTCTGAATCATATCAGGACCAGCAGCTTTACCTATAGTGACACCACGCAAAAATCTCAAGACTTCTTGTTTGTCAAGTATTATGGGGACCTCGCCTAGTCTAGTCTCCACAGCTTCAACACTGATATTATCTTTCTTGTCAAATCTGGAGTAAAAAGTATTTAACTCTTCTACTAGGGAACTATTCTCTACCCTTTGATTAAGGTGAAACGATGACACCACCTTAGGTAAATAACTGGGGCGAGTTCGGAGAACTGCTTGGTCGCGATTAAATATCAAAAAGGGTGGACAGGACAGGACAAAGCGACTAAGTCCAATACCCTTCTGGCAGAGGCAATAGCCAATAAGAAAAGGACCTTAGCCGTAAGCCATTTAAGGTCCACTGACTAAAGAGGTTCAAATGGAGATTCTTGAGGGGCATTCAGCACAACATACAAATCCCATGGAGCCACAGGAGTGACATAGGGAGACTAAATCCACAGTACGCCCTGAGTGACTGTATGAACGTCAGACATAGATGGAATTTTTCTCTGAAACACATTGACAAGGCAGATATGTGAACCTTGAGGGAGGCCAGACGAAGTCCTAAATCCAGACCTTGTTGCAAAAAAGCCAGAAGTCTGGAAGTACTAAATTTGTAAGCATCCTAATTCTTAGCAGCACACCAGGTGAAGTAAGAATTCCAGACCTTATAATAAATCCGTGCAGAAGCCGGTTTGCATAACCACCTAACCATAGTTTGGATAACCACCTCGGAGAATCCTTTGGCCCTCAGGAGTGAAGCTTCAAGAGCCATGCCGTCAAAGCCAGCCTGGCCAGGTCCGGGTAGACACAAGGGCCCTCAACGAGGAGGTCTGGACGTTGAGGAAGTAGAAGAGGACACTCTATCAATAGACCCTGGAGGTCTGAGAACCAATGTCGTCTGAGCCATGCTGGAGTGACTAGAAGTAGTATTCCTTCTTGTTTGAACTTCCGTAGTACCCTGGGCAGGAGTGACACTGGAGGGAACACGTAGGGCAGCTCACAGTTCCATGGAATTGCCAGTGCGTCTATGAACGCTGCTTGAGGATCCCTTGTCCTTGATCCGAAGACTGTAACTTTGTGATTGTGTCGAGATGCCATCAGGTCTACATCTGGTAGACCCCACTTGTCCACTAGGAGTTGAAAGACTTCCTGATAAAGACTCCACTCTCTGGCGTGCACGTCCTGACGACTGAGGAAATCCGCTTCCCAGTTGAGGACTCCCGGAATGAACACTGCCGATATTGCCAGCAGATGGCGTTTCACCCAACAAAGGATTTTTGACACTTCACACATTGCCATGTGGCTTTGAGTGCCGCCCTGATGGTTTATGTACGCCACCATGGTGGCGTTGTCTTATTGTACTTGAACAGGCCTGTTCTGTATCAGAGGCAAAGCAACGTCAAAGCATTGAACACCGCCCGCAGTTCCAGAATGTTTATCGAGAGGAGAGTTTCCCCCTTGGTCCACCGACCCAGCACCACGCCCCAACCCCTTAGACTGGCATCCGTAGTCAGTAGGACCCAGTTGGGGGTCCAGAAGGGACGGCCGCTGCTCAACTGCTGGTCCTGTAGCCACCAGCCCAGTGACAGATGAACCTCCGGAGTCAAGGAAGTCAGTTGAGACCTGATCCGATGAGGTAGGCCATCCCACTTGGAGAGGATTAACCTCTGTAGAGGGTGGGAATGAAACGGAGTGTACTCTACCATGTCAAAAGCTGACACCATGAGGCCTAGTACTTGCATCGCCGAGTGTATCGACACTCTTGGGCGAGAGAGGAAATATCTGATCCTGTCCTGAAGTTTCAGGACTTTCTCTGGAGACAGAAACAGTCTTTGGCTTCTTCCAGTTGACGAGCCACCCAGGGGTTTGTAGGAAGCATACCGTCAGTTGCAGATGACTGAGGAGGACATCTTGGGAGTTCGCCAGGATCAGGAAGTCGTCCAGATACGAGAGGATCCTGATTCCCTGACGACGTAGATGAGCCGTCATTCATGGCCATAACCTTGGTGAAGATCCGAACGGCAGAGCCTGGAACTGATAGTGAAGGTTGCCAATAGCAAACCGCAGATATTGCTGATGCAATATGGCAATAGGTATGTGCAGATAAGCATCTTGTATATCCAGGGATACCATATAATATCCGGGTTCCATGGGCAGTACAATAGAGCGCAGCATTTCCATATGGAACTTGGACACTCTCACAAATTTGTTCAGTGATTTGAGGTTGAGTATAGTCTGGAAAGACCCAGTAGGTTTCGGTACTAGATGCAGGGTCGAATAGTATCCTCCACCTCTCTGGGACAGGGGTACCAGCACCACCACTCCTGTATCCAGAAGGGAACGCACAACCAGGTGGAGAGCTTGTGCCCTTCAACAGGTCTGAAGGAATAACCGTCGTGCAGAACTGGTGAGGAGGGCATCTCCTGAAAGAGACTGCGTACCCGTGAGAGACGACTTCCCACACCCATGCATCTGAAGTGGTCTTTAACCAGACCTGGGTGAAAGGCAGAAGTCGGTCTCCCACCCTGGTATCCCCCAGGGGGAGGCCCACTCCGTTATGCAGCAGGTTTGTCTTGTTTGGAAGCAGGCTGACAGGCAGCCCAGGATTGTTTTGCTTTGGGCTTAGTGGTTTTGGGAGCACAAGCTTTTCTCGGGTATGCCTGACCCTTTGCTTTCCCTTGAGGTCGAAAGGACCTAAAAGTGGTACTCTTTGCCTTCTGTGCAGAAGGAATAGTATTCGGGAGAAATGCATTCTTAGCGGCCGCAAAGTCAGTCACAATCTTATTTAGATCTTCCCCAAATAGGATGTCTCCCTTTAAAAGGGAGTACCTCCAAGGTCTTTTTGGAGTCCAGGTCCACCTTCCATGACTTCAACCACAGAATTCGGCAATCCAGAATGGACGTAGTCGACGCCTTGGCCGCCATTACACCTAGCTCAGAGGACGCCTCCTGAATATAATGGGATGTGGTGGTAATATTTATTAACAGTTTCTTATATAGCGCAGCAAATTCCGTGGTGCTTTACAATTGGACACCATGATACAACAAAACTAGGTAATAAACAAACAGTCAGAGGTAGGAAGGCCCTGCTTGCAAGCTTACTATCTATAGGAATAGGAGACAGATATTGGGGGTAATTCCAAGTTGATCGCAGCGGGAATTTTTTTTAGCAGTTGGGCAAAACCATGTGCACTGCAGGGGAGGCAGATGTAACATGTGCAGAGAGAGTTAGATTTGGGTGTGGTGAGTTCAATCTGCAATGTAAATTGCAGTGTAAAAATAAAGCAGCCAGTATTTACCCTGCACAGAAACAAAATAACCCACCCAAATCTAACTCTCTCTGCACATGTTATATCTGCCCCCCCCTGCAGTGCACATGGTTTTGCCCAACTGCTAAAAAAATTCCTGCTGCGATCAACTCGGAATGACCACCATTGTCTGGCAGTATCAGATATATCCTTAGGTAGCTCTTCCTCTATTGCCTGAACCCATGCTTCAATTCCTTTTGCTGCCCAGGAGGCTGCTATAGTGGGTCTATGTACAGCACCAGTAAGGGAGTAAATAGACTTCAGGCATCCCTCCTCACGCTTATCTGTTGGTTCCTTCAGTGAGGTGACAGTGGTGAGAGGCAGAGTAGACGACACCACAAGACGGGTGACATGGAAATCCACCGGTGGTGAATTTTCCCACTTGTTACTCAACTAAGTAGGGATAGGATAACGAGCTAGCATCTTTTTAGACAGGGAGAATTTCGTTCCTGGAGAAGACCAGGGTTCCTGACGTATGTCTACTAAATGGTCAGAATGCGGTAAGACTACTTTAGCTACCTTCTGATGTTTAAACTTATCAGGTTTCTTAGATGCAGTGGTGGGATCTACCTCATCATCAATTTGTATAATCAGCTTAATAGCCTCCACTAGGTCAAGGACATCAACCTGAGTTGTAGGTTCCTCGTCAGAAGCAGCTGTATCAGTGTCTGACGGATCTGTATACTCCCAATCCCCATCAGAAGTATCATCTGAAATATTAGTGGATTGTGAGGAGGAAGCGGCCCGCTTAGATGACCCCTTGACTCCAGAGGGACGTGGGGTAGATTTTTGTCTAACCAAAGATTGATTCAATTGTTGTATCTGGGTAGACAGAGTGTCCACCCAGGCCAGATTTACCACAGGGACAATATGGGGCTGTAATGGCACAGAAGGTTCCATAGGGGACGTAAGGCGTGTCACAAGCGTATTGAGCATATTTCAGAATGCCACCCAAGGTGGCTCCTGATTGGTTACCGGAGCAGAAGGCTGACTGGGCGAGGTATGGAACATATTACACAGACCATCCATCAAAACCTCCACCTCAGGCAAATACTTGGCGCAAGCACTGAATGATGCAGAAGCGTCCGCTGATTTCCCGCCCTTTGTGGTAGACTTATAGTGAATGTAAACGCAGAGCCAGACAAATACAATACCTGCAAATAAATTCCCTATTTATGTGACAGTAAATACAGGACACAAACAGAGAATAAATGCAGTATGAGGTGACTGAGTACACAGTAGAATACACTTAACTGTAAATACTGTGCAGCACTATATACCGGACCCTGACGCACCTAGTCCCTTAGGGTACAGAATACAGTGATAGATATAGCTGGGATACACTGAAAGTGAAAACCACACAGCAGATACAGGCACACACAGTCACAGTGACAATGCAGATAATTATTTTAGTCAGACACTGGACTAGTAAATTTATATATATATATATATGTAAAACCACGGCGCTGATGAATCAGGCAGATTTACAGAGGAGACCTTGCCCTGCAGTCCCGGAGACCAGTCACAGCTACTGTGAGAAGATGGCACCCAGAGTCTCAGTCAGGAAGTGAGGGAGAGTGTAAGGCAGCTCCAGGGTGGGAACACCTGCAGTAGATGGTGCCTGGAGCTGGGGGAGGGGCTACAGGCTAAGCGCCTTATCCCCTATGCTGGTCCTCACCACCGGGTACTATGGAGCCTTATTAAAATGAATCCCTGCCCTGGTGGATATAGTGGGGTCCCTGCACAGCCACAGTGTCCACGCCAGCATCACGGTCCGTCTCCTTAGACCACGACCGGAACATGATTTAATGGCGGGTTCCGCCTGGGGGACCCTCTTACCTCCTCCCTTAGTAGCAGCCACGCGAACCAGGAGAGCGTCTGTGGTGATGTGCCTTGAAACTGCAGCGACTGCCCCGCAAGTACATGGGAACAGAGCCAGCGGGAGTATGCGACGCCGCTGGAGAGGTGATGGAGCCGCAGCACAGTATGTCACACTGACATATAATAATAATAATAATAATAATAATAATAATTTTATTTATATAGCGCTCTTTCTCCAATAGGACCCAAGGCGCTTAACAGATACATAGCATAATATAGTACAGAAAATAATTAAGTACATTTTCATAAAATACAGAAGCATGAAGATACTAAAAGGGACATTATGGAAATGCTTGAGTAAACAGAAAAGTTTTGAGTCTACTTTTGAAGGATTCTATAGTTGGGGCCTCTCGCACTGTGCGGGGAAGTGAGTTCCATAGAGTCGAAGCAGCATGAGTAAAAGCTTGACCCCCAGATGAATTACGGTAGATTCTAGGTACTGCTAAAAGTCCTTCATCTACAGATCGCAGTAATCGAGTGGGGCAGTATGGGGTCAGAAGCTGTTTCAGGTACCTTGGGCCTTGGTCATGTAATGCTTTGAAACTCAGTAAGCCAATCTTGAAGATGATTCGCCATCGTACAGGCAGCCAGTGAAGGGAGTAGAGGATGGGTGTTATGTGGCTAGAACGGGGCTGGTTGGTTAATAGCCTGGCAGCTGTGTTTTGCACCAGCTGTAAGCGTTGCAATTCTTTTGCTGGTAGACCAAGGTAGAGGGCATTACAGTAGTCTAAACGAGATGATACAAATGCATGTATGACTTTTGGCATATCATCTGAGGGGATTAAGTGCTTGATTCTGGCTATGTTCCTCAGGTGAAAGAATGAGGATTTGATTGTGGCTGATATTTGATGTTTAAGTGTCAAGCCACCATCCAGGACAACGCCAAGATTCCGCACACGATCACTGGTCTGTAATTCTGAATCCCCGAGTGTAAGTCCAGTTGGTTGGCTATGCTGCAGTCTTGCCCTTTGATGTTGCGGTCGTATCATAAGGACCTCTGTTTTATCCGGGTTCAGTCGCAGCCAACTGGCGCTCATCCACTCCAGTATTTCAGCTAGACAGCCATTTAGGGTTGCTATTGGGTTATCAGTGCCCGGAGCAAAGGACAAATACAGTTGTGTATCATCTGCATAGCAGTGGTAGACCAGGCCATGGCGCCTAATTATTTCGCCCAATGGGAGCATGTATACTGCAAAAAGCATGGGGGATAGTATATAACCTTGTGGGACACCACATGGCAATGGCACTGGTGGTGATGAGTATAATCCAGATGATACTCTCTGTGACCTGCCTGTGAGAAATGATTTGAACCAGCTTAGGACTGTGCCATCCAGACCACAGAAATGTATCAGTCGCTCAATCAGAAGCCCATGGTCCACGGTATCAAATGCTGCCGAGAGATCCAGAAGGATTAGTATTGAACAGTAACCCCTGTCTTTTGCCATCAGAAGATCATTTAACACACACACCAGGGCTGTTTCAGTGCTATGTCTTCTCCTGAATCCTGATTGAAATGGATCATAAATATCATGGGTTGTCAGGCGGGTTTCCAGTTGATTTGCAACGACTTTCTCAATAACCTTTCCTAGGAAAGGAAGGTTTGATACCGGTCTGTAGTTGGTCATGCAGTCGGGATCTAAATTAGGTTTTTTAAGAAGCGGTCTAACAATTGCTTCCTTTAGGGGTCCAGGAAAAATGCCTGTCTGCAAAGAGCATTGAACAACTTTTGTAAAGACAGGACCAATTATATCCATACAACCTATTAGAAGCTTGGATGAGGCTGGGTCCAGATCACAGGTGGTGGGACGCAAAATCCGAGCAATTTCAGCAGTGTCCTTTACATCCACTGGATCAAAGCTGGTCCATGAAGGCAGCTAGCTTATATTGGCAGGCTTTGTAGTTTGGCACTCCTTTGATGGCACTGTGGAGATTCCAGCCCGGATGGTGGATATTTTATCTGCAAAGAAGTTTGCAAACTCGTTGCATCTTGCCTGGGAGAGGGTCTCATCAGTCTGCAGGCATGCTGGCTTGCAAAGCATCTCCACTGTGCGGAAAAGTTGAGCTGGCCTATTGTTTGCTGGGGATGCAGTCAGTTTACTTCCAATCAAAATACAGACGTTCAAAATCCCGACACCAATTGACCAATGGTCAAAATCCCGACAAGGTCAAAATCCCGACATGGACAAAATACCGACATTTAAAATACCGACAAGGTCAAAATACCGACATGTAAATTGCTGACAGGTCAAAATACCGACATGAGTTTTTCATGATTTTTTTCATTGAAACAGACTTGTTCATACTTTACCATCCCAGTGGACCTGGAGGGGGAATATAATAGTGTGCCGAGCGCAGCGAGGCACCGTGCCCGAAGCATGGCGAGCGCAGCGAGCCATGCGAGGGGACGCGGTACACTTTATATGGTGTCCATGTTGACTTATGTCGACATACACACAAAAAAACATCAAAAACTGCATGTCGGTATTTCGATCTGTCGGCATTTTACATGTCGGTATTTTGACCTTGTCGGTATTTTAAATGTCGGTATTTTGTCCATGTCGGGATTTTGACCTTGTCAGGATTTTGACCATCGGTCAATTGGTGTCGGGATTTTGAATGTCGGTATTTTGATTGGAGGTATTTCATACCGATCCCGTTTGCTGCTGTGATCTCATTTGACAGGAACTGTGCTTTCTTACGAGTGATTGTCGATTGATATTCTACGTTATGCTTTATTAGTTTTAATTTCGTCATCCACTAGGTCAGTCTTCCTCCATCGTCTTTCCAGTCTACGCCCCCTTTTCTTGAGCTCACTAACACTGTTGTCGAACCATGGAGCTTGACGTTGTGGTTTACGAGGTCTTAAACGCACAGGGGCGATAATATCAATTGCAGCCATAACATCCCTATTATAATAACGGACTAGGGAACAGGAATCTTCACAGGCACCCAGTATAGCAGAGAGATCCAGATTTGCTGCAAGAGCCTGGGGAGTCATACCCCTCCTTGGACGATACCTGGTCAACTCCACAGGCAGAGATCTTAATTGAGGGGTTGCAACTGAGAACCAGAGGGAGTAGTGGTCTGACCAGATGACTGGGTTTATTTTTAGGTCAGTGACTTCTAATCCAATCTGAAAGACAAGGTCCAGAGTGTGACCACTTTTATGTGTGGCAGAAGGAATGACCTGTGTGAAGCCCAGAGCATTCATTGTGCACAGGAGGTCTTGGCCAAGGCGTGAGAGCTCATCATCCACCCATGCATTGAAATCCCCGAGGATGAGCCATCTTTGATGTTCCAGAACCAGGCCAGCGACAGTGTCTGCAATTTCTTGCAGAAATATCTTTCCATCTCCAGGTGGCCGGTAAATGAGAAGTACTCTGAAACCTAATCCTGTCGAACTCCTGGCAGCAATGCACTCAAATGAGCGAGTAGTTTCAATAGGGTGGACTCTAAGTTTAAGTATGAAGTGCTGCAGCCCTTGAAGTCTTCTAAAAAGCTTTTTCAGGGCTGCCTACAGTAGAGTAGTCCCTCTGTTAATTGACCTGCTTCATGCAGGCACCAACTGTAAAACTGAGCTCCAGTGCCTGGAGGCGGGGTTATATAGAGGAGTCCCCGCAATGCATTCTGGGACAGTCTAAAGCTTTAGCCTATTGGTGCCTCTGGATCAAGATCCATCTCTACACCCCAATCTATTCCCTGTGGAACACAGTGTACCCGCTGAGGAAATGGGTAGTCAAAATATGCAAATATTGATATTACACACTGTATTGTTGTGACCAATATTTATCATACTAGGATGGCCATAGACCATCGATGATTCTAGATCAGGGAGCAATGCCACACATGTTCAGAAGAAACTTTTGTGCAGGAACTGTTTCTCCAGCAAAGCTTCTTCTGTGCATGCACAGCTATTCAATAGCAGGAACCACTGATGGTAGATAGTAGCATAGTATGTAATGTAACCATCAGTGGTTCCAGCTGAAACATCCACCAACGGCAACCATCAATGGAGAAACTATCGATGACCATCCCTATATAGGTACACCACCGATAATCCGGCACCCTTGGTTCCAAGCACTGTGCCACAGTGAGTTCGTCACAGTTGCCCGGAGGCAAGTTCACATACCAGTTGCCCCCCCCCTTATATTTAGATAACTATATGTATGTATGTGTGTGTGAGTGTGTGTGTGTGTGTGTGTGTGTGTGTGTGTGTGTGTGTGTGTGTGTGTGTGTGTGTGTGTGTGTGGAGTGTTCTGAATTTTTTTATATATACTTTTTTTAGACATTTCATTGTCTTTTATTTTAAATCGCACATTACCCAGGATTAGAACCCACTGACAGCAGACACTTTACTGGTGGAGCTATTTGCTCCAGTACAGGAAGCATGAGAATTGTAACTATATGAAGTTATGTGTAATTGTCAGAGAAGTAACTTCATATAGTGAAAAGATAGCGGCAGTCATCAATTAACTTACTTCAATGGTGTCACAGAATGCGGGGAGAAGAGCCCCCCTTCAGAGCAGGAGCCCGGCGGCAGATGACTCCGTTGCCTCCCAGAGTTCTGCCTCTGCTGTGCCAGAGTATCTGTTTTGCCAGATTATTGGTGATACATACATCCCAATGTATATATTACAATTAGAGATGAGTGGGTTCGGTTCTCCGAGATCCGAACCCCCCCGAACTTCACCTATTTTACACGGTTCCGAGGCAGCCTCGGATCTTCCCGCATTGCTCGGTTAACCCGAACGCGCCCGAAAGTCATCATCCCGCTGTCGGATTCTCGCGAGATTCGTATTCTATATAAAGAGCCGCGCGTCGCCGCCGCCATTTTCACTAGTGCATTGGAGATTGAACGGAGAGGATGTGGCTGCGTTCTCTCCCTGAAAAGCTCCGTAATCTGTGCTCAGTGTGCTGAAAATATATTCGTTCTCTGCCTGAAAAGCTCCATATCTGTGCTCAGTGTGCTGAAAATATCTATTCTCAGTGTGCTGCATTGTGGGGACTGGGGACCACCAGTATATAATTATAGTAGTACAGTACAGTAGGCCATTGCTGTATCTTGCAGCTCTGTGTCAAGTATACTATCTCTGTGCTGCATTATTGTGAGCAGTATATAGTAGGACAGTGCAGCATTTTGGTGACCAGCAGTATACATATAGTACAGTACAGTAGGCCATTGCTGTATCTTGCAGCTCTGTGTCAAGTATACTAGTATCCATATCTGTGCTGCATTATTGTGAGCAGTATATAGTAGGACAGTGCAGCATTTTGGTGACCAGCAGTATACATATAGTACAGTACAGTAGGCCACTGCTGTATCTTGCAGCTCTGTGTCAAGTATACTATCTCTGTGCTGCATTATTGTGAGCAGTATATAGTAGGACAGTGCAGCATTTTGGTGACCAGCAGCATACATATAGTACAGAACAGTAGACCATTGCTGTATCTTGCAGCTCTGTGTCAAGTATACTATCTCTGTGCTGCATTATTGTGAGCAGTATATAGTAGGACAGTGCAGCATTTTGGTGACCAGCAGTATACATATAGTACAGTACAGTAGGCCATTGCTGTATCTTGCAGCTCTGTGTCACTTCTAGTATCCTGATCAGTGCTCAATATCTGCTGCATTGTTGTGACCCGTATGTAATGTAAACTGTACTGTGCGACGTGTGTTATACACCTGGGGATTTTATACATCCTGTAATCTGTACTGAGCGATGTGTGAGATACACCTGGGGATGGTACACCCTATATACTGTACTGTGTGATGTGTGAGATACACCTGGGGATTATACACCCTATATTATTATTATTATTATTATTATTATTATTATTATTATTATCCTTTACTTATATGGTGCTACAAGGGTTTCGCAGCGCCCAAATACAGAGTACATAAATAATCAAACAGGAAAACAGCAACTTACAATTGATGACAGTAAAGGATAGTGATGGCTAACCTTGACACTCCAGCTGTTGTTGAACTGCACATCCCAGCATGCCCTGCATCAGTTTTAGCATGGTCAAATAGCAAAACGGTAGCAGGGCATGCTGGGACAGTGGCGGATCCAGGGGAGGGGCACACAGGCACGTGCCCCCCCCTGTCATTTCTAGCACTTTTATATCTTCAAGCGTGAGCAGCAGCAGCACTCCGCTGCTGTCTCCGTCACGAATATTAGAGCCGGCGGGCACTAGGACCCGCCGCGGCACTACACAGCAGAACGTCAGAGAGCTCTGATTAATAGCTCTCTGTGCAGTGTAATAATGGGAGGTGACTGAGGGGGAGCTGTTGCGCACATCCTACTGCAGCAGCCAGCTCCTCTCCTGCTACTGTACTGCGGAGCGTCCTGTCTCCTCTGCCCCTACTTCTACCTGTACTTTCTGTAGTCTGTATGTACAGTACAGTGGTAGTCTGGAGGAGTCTCTCACTGCCACCTCACATGTGCCGAGCAGTGAGTCATCAGCTCTAAGTAAAGGTCAGTCTAGTGAGAGAGTGAGTGTGAACCCTGTGGTTGTGCAGGAAGTGTGTGTCTGAGTGAATAATGTGACAGTCTGCAGTCATTGTGTGTCTGAGTGAATAATGTGACAGTCTGCAGTCATTGTGTGTCTGTGTGGGGGAAGTGACAGTCTGGAGTTATTGTGTGTCTGTGTGGGGGAAGTGACAGTCTGGAGTTATTGTGTGTCTGTGTGGGGGAAGTGACAGTCTGGAGTTATTGTGTGTCTGTGTGGGGGAAGTGACAGTCTGGAGTTATTGTGTGTCTGTGTTGGGGAAGTGATAGTCTGGAGTTATTGTGTGTCTGTGTGGGGGAAGTGACAGTCTGGAGTTATTGTGTGTCTGTGTGGGGGAAGTGACAGTCTGGAGTTATTGTGTGTCTGTGTGGGGGAAGTGACAGTCTGGAGTTATTGTGTGTCTGTGTGGGGGAAGTGACAGTCTGGAGTTATTGTGTGTCTGTGTGGGGGAAGTGACAGTCTGGAGTTATTGTGTGTCTGTGTGGGGGAAGTGACAGTCTGGAGTTAGTGTGTGTCTGTGTGGGGGAAGTGACTGAAGGGTTAACTCTTCTGTCTTTGTAAATATTACTTTTTATATGATCAATTTCCTTATAATAGTTACAGTGTAAAAGTGAATATTTCTACCTCCCTAATGAAGGGTTAAAACATGCTATATGAACTGTTATGTGTTTGCATAGATACGTACTACCCTGTGTCGGGTACCTTTATCTGCTCATACAATACCAGGCTTGTATGTGTCTGCTTTTCAAGGACAGTTCCATACCAGATGAAACCTGTTTTTTTTACTTCTGTGTGTTACCAAATATCCTGTACTACAGACTTTGTTAAATGTTTTGAGAAACTTGTAGAAAACCCATATATGGACATCCGCCTTATCAATTCTGCCTGGTAACTACTAACGAGCCAATGAGAGTGTAGCAACATGTCAGTTACACCCATATACGTTGTCTTTTATACTTTTGTTAAACGAACAATAAACAGTGTGAATCTTTACTGCTTGTGTTGTGCATGTAACTCATAGCATGAAGGTTTACACTCACAGACGTCTAAGAGGCCATCACATCGAGGGTTAAAGAATAGAGGGGCGAATCCTTTCAAGTGGGGGCTACGTCCGCGATTCAGTGATCGTCCCTGAATGGTAAGATAGAGAATTTATTGTCTGTCTTTGCCATACGGGATTGCGGTCATACACTGAAGCTGAATCCGTGTCAGTGTTCTGGGAACACGTGACCAAACATCTTTAATGTCTGGGACTTAAAGATACGTCTGAGAAGGGACCAGGGGTCCAAGCGCAATTCTCCAAAGACGTTAGTATCTGGGATACTTAAAATAGACCTGGGAGTCTATACATAACGTGACGTTAGTATCTGGGATACTTAAAAATAGACCTGGGAGTCTATACGTAACGTAGAGAATACCTCGATTTGATCGTCTATATATTCTTGTATGTTTGTAGTGAGATAAGTTCTTATATTTGGTCCAGACGGCTGGTAAGTTTTCGTCTGCCAGATATCTTTACTCAAACACTTTTCCTGCTTCCTGTTTAAAACGCTGTATTTTTCTGACATCTTGTACGAATGGTAAGTATCGTACACGTCAAAAGATTTCATGTTCTCACTATACAGATAATATTGTGATATTGTCAATGACTAATTAACTGGTTAGCTGATGCATGTATCGTAAGTAGAGTGTTGTATATCTTAGATATTTTCTTTTAAAGTTGTACTGTTGATTTATATTACTGTCTGACAATGGGCTCTAGTCAGAGTAAAAAAAACTACATATCCCCCGCCCCTCCCTGGTGAGACATGCAAGATGTATGTCGCCCGCAACTCTACCTCAGAGTATTACTTAGTTAACCCATGGGTGGATAATTTAGCGGGATGGACAGAGAAAGCAGGACAGGACCCATTCCTACGGGAAGGCAGTAATTACCTTTTCTATATGGAGGATTAAAAAAAAATGTCAGTTCCCAACAGCACAGAAGCGAAGCAGTGAGAAACTGTAAATCTTTGAAATCCCTCTCGCCTCCCCCTTGCATTCCAATGTATCCTGCGCTCGGAGACACAGATCTCTTGGCAGCAGTAACCCTTTCACACCAGATGGGATTGCCTCCAGCTCCACTGCTAGAAAATGCGTCCACTAGCTCTATCCCTAACGCACCAATAACCCAGAGTTTAGATAATAGTAAAACACTGTCCCAAGCCCACTATTACCCTCGATGGCTGTATATCTTATTTGCGCAAAGCTTGCAAAGGACGCAGCTATACACATATGAAGGAAGTCTTTAAAACCCGTGCTCCTTTGCCTGTGCTTTTTTGCCTGTCACTGTAGCTTGTAAACAGAAACCTTCGGAGTCTGTTACTGAGTTTTGGAAAAGGTTTAAGGACTGCTGGACAGATGACGCTGGCTTACCTTTGCTTAACTCAGAAAGCTTACTCATTTCCACCTTCATTAACAACCTTCTGTCATAGTTTCTGTTAAGCAAAACGTCTCTTCCTGGATTTCTGATAGTACGATAGATTTAAAAAGAAAAACATTTATATGAGAAAGAGGCTGCAGGGTGTTTTGATGTAAAGAAACCTGCACTCACTCATAACTATCAGAACTCCAGACGCTTTGACAGACAGAACCAACCCCGCAGTCAGGGAAGATTCCAAAGACCCCGCGCACTGACGGGGCCCGGAGGAGGGTATCCCAGCCTTTATTCAACTCACCCGTCATAGTAAAGATTCACCTCTGCTGCCACTTATTATAAATGGAAGTAAAATTCCCTTTTTAGTGGACAGCGGTGCAACAACCAGTGTTTTGTGTTCTGACCTATGCAGTATCCCCTCTCACCAGAAAAGATAGAAGGTCTCCGCCCCATGATACAGCAATTCTTACAACAGGGTATTCTCAGACATATTGTATCACCATACTGTACTCCTGTGAACCCTGTTGCCAAAGCTGATGGCAGTATAAGATTTGTACAGAATCTCAGAGCGATCAATCAGCCAATTGTCCCAATTGCACCAATTGTTCCAGATGTAAACTCACTCATTTCTGCAATCCCTGCAGATGCTGCGTTCTTCTCTGTAATTGATTTGAAGAATGCCTTTTTCAGAATACCTGTAGATTCACAGACACAATTACTTTTTGCCTTTTCTTTTGAGGGTAAACAACTTACCTGGTGCAGATTATTGACGCACCTGTTGTCTCCAGGCCACATTGAGGCCCTGGCAACCTCACCATGGTTCAGTCCTGCTACAGTATGCAGATGATCTGCTGCTCTGTAGTAAAACTGAGGAGGCCTGCCGAGAGGATGGTGTTTCATTACTAAACTGGCTTTGTGAATGTGGACACAAGGTGTCCAAAATAAAAATGCAATGGTGTAAAAAGCATGTTGATTACTTAGGTTTTGTGCTCACTCAGGGAGAGAGGAAAGTCAGTCCACAACGCATACAGTCTGTATTGGGCCTGGTCACCCCAACTACCCAGAAGGAACTACTGTCCTTCCTGGGTATGGTAAATTACTGCAGACAGTGGATATCTGATTGCTCCTATTATGATAACATTTTGAGACAAGCCACACTGAAGGACAAACCTAAAACTGTACAATGGTCACAAGAAATGTTAACTGCATATGAAAGTTTAAAATGTATGTTGATGAAAAGTCTGGCACTTGGCCTCCCCAATTATGTACTACCTTTCCATCTATATGCAAGGGACAATTGTAAAACCATGGCGGGGGTGCTCACACAGTTTCATGGAGGGAAGTTGCGCCCCGTGGCATTTTTTTTCCAAACTCATGCCAGTGTCTGTGCAAGGTATGCCTGCCTGCCTCAGGGCTTTGGCAGCCTGTGCAATGGTTGCAGAAATGGCCACTACCCTCACTTTAGGCCACATCACAGTACTCCACACCACACATGATGTCCTGGCAATACTTAAAGGCTTACACACAGCACATGTCAGCACAACGCCTTAGTGGATATGAAGTACTCCTTTTGAGTAACCCTACCCTTACCATCAAGTACACTGCTAGTTCTTCTGGCCCTGCACCCATTCTCAATGCCCTTTTAGGCTTGAAAGGTCCCGAGGATGAACCACCCGACCTACATGACTGTGCTGCTTCCATTGAAGCTGAAACTTCTCCCAGACTTGACATGTCTCCCGTTCCCATACCAGGCGCAGACATAGTTTTTGTTGACGGCTCTTGTAGTAGGCCCAATGACAATACATACCAGGCTGGCTATGCCATTGTCACCCTCCCTGACACTGTGTTGGAAACCCTGCCAATACCTTATCAGTCCGCGCAAGCTGCAGAACTCATTGCACTCACTAGAGCATGTCCCTCCCTTGACAACGTCCATCTGCTCACTCAACTTCAAGCTGCTGCGACTATACTGATCTCTCCGACTGGACTTACCCAATTCTGCAGAAAAAATCCTAAATCAGGATTAATCTGCAAAGAGGGGAAACCCTGTATACCCCAGTCCAGTGCCCCTTTGCTCGTTGCCCAGTGCTGTGGTGTTGGTCACCGTGGTGAAGCCACAACACTCCTCCTACTAACCAATGATTTTTATGTTACTAATGCCAAATCACTTGTGGACCAGTATGTTAGCAGATGCATCACTTGCCTCAGGAACAACCCTAATAAAGCTAAACACCAGCATCTTGAATACCCCACAGAAAACTCTAGGATACTCACCCTTTGAAATACTAATGGGTAGACCCTTTTCCTACACCCTGGGCTAAGAAACCACTAGTAATACAGGAAGGAGATCTAGAACTCATCAGAGAAGAGTATGTCAGGTCCCTGATAACAAAACTGAATGAAATTGAACATGAGGTTGTTTGTAAAAACCCTTTGAATCCACAGGAACCTACACACCCCTTTAAAGTCGGAGACAGAGTCGTGGTGAAGGTGCTCCCCAGGAACAAGAGCCCAGGAGACTTCACCTATGGTCTAGAGACAGAGGTCGTAGCAGTTACCCGAACAGCAGTCCTGACAGAGGAAAGTCCTACCTGGATCCATGCATCCCGAGTAAAAAAGGTTCCTAGACCAGACCTAGAGAGGGAAGCAAGTGATTCCAGTGAGGTACGAACCGGGGCAGACAGCCCTGACCTCCCACCTAGCGAAGACAGAAGAACAGAAAACGATGAAGAACCTGCCCCCTATCTCTATCCTGGGGACTATCTCGATAGCCCTACTGGCCCTCATTCACCTCACAATATGTGAAGTCGACATCACACAAACAGATGGGGTCCCCACCTTGTGGTACAATTCCTCCAATACACACGTAGCCACATACATCCTTGATTATTTCATGTTCCCTAAACTTGCTGACAACAAACATTTCATACAGCAGAAAAGAAAATCAGGGATGTCTGAGACAATGTACATTTGTGTCACTGATGAATGGTGGATGGAAATATCCTATCATGGATCCAACTGTGATTACTGGGAATCTGTGGGGTGGAATACAGGAGCAGATTGGAAATATGGCCCATCATTTGCAAAAAATAGATGGAGCAAATATGGAGTACCCCTACTTTCTAGACTATCCATTCATAAGATGGATGAAGGCCCAAATTCATACAGGTTTAGACTAAACATAGTGAACCCTAGCAGAAGCGACAATGAGACTTATGTACTTGGTATATGGTGGCAAGCAGGGTACTATAGTGCAAGGCAAATGTTTTATTTGTGGGACATGTATAAAAACCCAAAATACCAGCCTAAAATTGCTCCCCAAAACAAACCTTTAAAGCCCCATATTGCCACTTCTAAAGATATGGTGGCTATTACTAACCCTACCTTTGAAGACATCCTAGCTATTGAAACTGGTTTCTCTGACATTAATTTTTGGTTGGAATGGATGAAGTATAGTGCTAACAAACACAATAAAAGCAACTGTTATGTCTGTGGCAAATCTAAGCCCCACCTAGGTACAGTGCCCCTTAATATACCCCTAGAACAGGAAAATTGTTTTTTTCAGCCTTTTTAATGACACCAAAACAAATGACAGTCAGTGCGAAATGTGGAAAAGGGAATATCCCATATTGTCAAAAAAATCCCAACCCAGGAAGCACCATAACCATATATGCTGGAAACTATACCTGTTATACATCTAACACCACCACAGGGAGAAATTTAAAAACCTTCCCACCAGGGTATTGTGCAAATAAAAGAACAACTGTTTTAGTCAACCAAACTAGATCATTAGGCGACATTTATTACATATGTGGGGATATGAAGCTTAGAATTAAATTAGACACACCATGGTATGGTGAGTGTGCCCTGGCCAAAGTCATAATGCCACTCCTAATGATCACCGATGACCCCACTCCTCCCTCTAATACTCCTGCTAATCGAAAGAAAAGAGCACTCCCAGGAGGTAGCTTTGACCCCCACGTATACATTGATGCTATAGGGGTCCCAAGAGGTGTTCCAAATGAGTTCAAAGCTAGAGATGAGGTGGCTGCGGGTTTTGAGTCATTGTTTCCTATAGTAACTGTAAATAAAAACGTAGCCTGGATTAATTATATATATTATAATCAACAAAGATTTGTTAATGATACCAAAGATGCTCTTAAAGGTATAGCTGAACAGCTAGAAGCCACTTCCCAAATGACATTCCAAAATAGAATGGCCCTTGACATGATCCTAGCAGAAAAAGGCGGTACATGTGTTTACATTAGTAAGGTGGAAGGCTGTTGTACATATATTCCTGACAACACTGGTCCCAATGGTAAGGTTACTTTAGCCATAAACAAGTTAGAAACCTTATCCATAGAACTTAAGAAAAATTCAGGTATTGATAACCCATGGAGCCAATATTTTGGGTGGTTTGAAAATTGGAAACAGGCTCTTGTGCAAATAAGCATATTCATACTTGTAACTTTAATTCTTGTAGGCATTATAGTTTATTGTGTAATTCCCTGTGGAAAGAAACTTACCTCCAAAGGCATTGATAAGGCCCTGATGTACTATGATATAACCACCAGTCCTGTCACCTCCTCTGATAGTAAGGGACCCGACGATTATGTCCAATATCTCAAGAACTGGAGGAACAAGAAAGGAGCCTCACTCAAGAATCATGTCATATAACAATCATGATTCTAAGAGGGGATTGAAGGGTTAACTCTTCTGTCTTTGTAAATATTACTTTTTATATGATCAATTTCCTTATAATAGTTACAGTGTAAAAGTGAATATTTCTACCTCCCTAATGAAGGGTTAAAACATGCTATATGAACTGTTATGTGTTTGCATAGATACGTACTACCCTGTGTCGGGTACCTTTATCTGCTCATACAATACCAGGCTTGTATGTGTCTGCTTTTCAAGGACAGTTCCATACCAGATGAAACCTGTTTTTTTTACTTCTGTGTGTTACCAAATATCCTGTACTACAGACTTTGTTAAATGTTTTGAGAAACTTGTAGAAAACCCATATATGGACATCCGCCTTATCAATTCTGCCAGGTAACTACTAACGAGCCAATGAGAGTGTAGCAACATGTCAGTTACACCCATATACGTTGTCTTTTATACTTTTGTTAAACGAACAATAAACAGTGTGAATCTTTACTGCTTGTGTTGTGCATGTAACTCATAGCATGAAGGTTTACACTCACAGACGTCTAAGAGGCCATCACATCGAGGGTTAAAGAATAGAGGGGCAATCCTTTCAGTGACAGTCTGGAGTTATTGTGTGTCTGTGTTGGGGAAGTGACAGTCTGGAGTTATTGTGTGTCTGTGTGGGGGAAGTGACAGTCTGGAGTTATTGTGTGTCTGTGTGGGGGAAGTGACAGTCTGGAGTTATTGTGTGTCTGTGTGGGGGAAGTGACAGTCTGGAGTTATTGCGTGTCTGTGTGGGGGAAGTGACAGTCTGGAGTTATTGTGTGTCTGTGTGGGGGAAGTGACAGTCTGGAGTTAGTGTGTGTCTGTGTTGGGGAAGTGACAGTCTGGAGTTATTGTGTGTCTATGTGGGGGAAGTGACAGTCTGGAGTTATTGTGTGTCTGTGTGGGGGAAGTGACAGTCTGGAGTTATTGCGTGTCTGTGTGGGGGAAGTGACAGTCTGGAGTTATTGCGTGTCTGTGTGGGGGAAGTGACAGTCTGGAGTTATTGTGTGTCTGTGTGGGGGAAGTGACAGTCTGGAGTTATTGTGTGTCTGTGTTGGGGAAGTGATAGTCTGGAGTTATTGTGTGTCTGTGTGGGGGAAGTGACAGTCTGGAGTTAGTGTGTGTCTGTGTTGGGGAAGTGACAGTCTGGAGTTATTGTGTGTCTGTGTGGGGGAAGTGACAGTCTGGAGTTATTGTGTGTCTGTGTGGGGGAAGTGACAGTCTGGAGTTATTGTGTGTCTGTGTTGGGGAAGTGACAGTCTGGAGTTATTGTGTGTCTGTGTGGGGGAAGTGACAGTCTGGAGTTATTGTGTGTCTGTGTTGGGGAAGTGACAGTCTGGAGTTATTGTGTGTCTGTGTTGGGGAAGTGATAGTCTGGAGTTAGTGTGTGTCTGTGTGGGGGAAGTGACAGTCTGGAGTTAGTGTGTGTCTGTGTTGGGGAAGTGACAGTCTGTAGTTATTGTGTGTCTGTGTGGGGGAAGTGACAGTCTGGAGTTATTGTGTGTCTGTGTGGGGGAAGTGACAGTCTGGAGTTATTGTGTGTCTGTGTGGGGGAAGTGACAGTCTGGAGTTATTGTGTGTCTGTGTGGGGGAAGTGACAGTCTGGAGTTATTGTGTGTCTGTGTGGGGGAAGTGACAGTCTGGAGTTATTGTGTGTCTGTGTGGGGGAAGTGACAGTCTGGAGTTATTGTGTGTCTGTGTTGGGGAAGTGACAGTCTGGAGTTATTGTGTGTCTGTGTTGGGGAAGTGATAGTCTGGAGTTAGTGTGTATCTGAGTTGTGGGGGAAGTGACAGTCTGGAGTTATTGTGTGTCTGTGTGGGGGAAGTGACAGTCTGGAGTTATTGTGTGTCTGTGTGGGGGAAGTGACAGTCTGGAGTTATTGTGTGTCTGTGTGGGGGAAGTGACAGTCTGGAGTTATTGTGTGTCTGTGTGGGGGAAGTGACAGTCTGGAGTTATTGTGTGTCTGTGTGGGGGAAGTGACAGTCTGGAGTTATTGTGTGTCTGTGAGGGGGAAGTGACAGTCTGGAGTTATTGTGTGTCTGTGTGGGGGAAGTGACAGTCTGGAGTTATTGTGTGTCTGTGTGGGGGAAGTGACAGTCTGGAGTTATTGTGTGTCTGTGTGGGGGAAGTGACAGTCTGGAGTTATTGTGTGTCTGTGAGGGGGAAGTGACAGTCTGGAGTTATTGTGTGTCTGTGTGGGGGAAGTGACAGTCTGGAGTTATTGTGTGTCTGTGTGGGGGAAGTGACAGTCTGGAGTTATTGTGTGTCTGTGTGGGAGAAGTTACAGTCTGGAGTTATTGTGTGTCTGTGTGGGGGAAGTGACAGTCTGGAGTTATTGTGTGTCTGTGTTGGGGAAGTGACAGTCTGGAGTTATTGTGTGTCTGTGTTGGGGAAGTGATAGTCTGGAGTTAGTGTGTATCTGAGTTGTGGGGGAAGTGACAGTCTGGAGTTATTGTGTGTCTGTGTGGGGGAAGTGACAGTCTGGAGTTATTGTGTGTCTGTGTTGGGGAAGTGACAGTCTGGAGTTATTGTGTGTCTGTGTGGGGGAAGTGACAGTCTGGAGTTATTGTGTGTCTGTGTGGGGGAAGTGACAGTCTGGAGTTATTGTGTGTCTGTGTTGGGGAAGTGACAGTCTGGAGTTATTGTGTATCTGTGAGGGGGAAGTGACAGTCTGGAGTTATTGTGTGTCTGTGTTGGGGAAGTGACAGTCTGGAGTTATTGTGTGTCTGAGTGAATAATGTGACAGTCTGCAGTCATTGTGTGTCTGTGTTGGGGAAGTGATAGTCTGGAGTTATTGTGTGTCTGTGTTGGGGAAGTGATAGTCTGGAGTTATTGTGTGTCTGTGTGGGGGAAGTGACAGTCTGGAGTTAGTGTGTATCTGAGTTGTGGGGGAAGTGACAGTCTGGAGTTATTGTGTGTCTGTGTGGGGGAAGTGATAGTCTGGAGTTAGTGTGTGTCTGTGTGGGGGAAGTGATAGTCTGGAGTTATTGTGTGTCTGTGTTGGGGAAGTGACAGTCTGGAGTTATTGTGTGTCTGTGTGGGGGAAGTGACAGTCTGGAGTTATTGTGTGTCTGTGTTGGGGAAGTGACAGTCTGGAGTTATTGTGTGTCTGTGTTGGGGAAGTGATAGTCTGGAGTTAGTGTGTATCTGAGTTGTGGGGGAAGTGACAGTCTGGAGTTATTGTGTGTCTGTGTGGGGGAAGTGATAGTCTGGAGTTAGTGTGTGTCTGTGTGGGGGAAGTGATAGTCTGGAGTTATTGTGTGTCTGTGTTGGGGAAGTGACAGTCTGGAGTTATTGTGTGTCTGTGTGGGGGAAGTGACAGTCTGGAGTTATTGTGTGTCTGTGTTGGGGAAGTGACAGTCTGGAGTTATTGTGTGTCTGTGTTGGGGAAGTGATAGTCTGGAGTTAGTGTGTATCTGAGTTGTGGGGGAAGTGACAGTCTGGAGTTATTGTGTGTCTGTGTGGGGGAAGTGATAGTCTGGAGTTAGTGTGTGTCTGTGTGGGGGAAGTGACAGTCTGGAGTTAGTGTGTGTCTGTGTGGGGGAAGTGATAGTCTGGAGTTATTGTGTGTCTGTGTTGGGGAAGTGACAGTCTGGAGTTATTGTGTGTCTGTGTGGGGGAAGTGATAGTCTGGAGTTAGTGTGTGTCTGTGTGGGGGAAGTGATAGTCTGGAGTTATTGTGTGTCTGTGTTGGGGAAGTGACAGTCTGGAGTTATTGTGTGTCTGTGTGGGGGAAGTGACAGTCTGGAGTTATTGTGTGTCTGTGTTGGGGAAGTGACAGTCTGGAGTTATTGTGTGTCTGTGTTGGGGAAGTGATAGTCTGGAGTTAGTGTGTATCTGAGTTGTGGGGGAAGTGACAGTCTGGAGTTATTGTGTGTCTGTGTGGGGGAAGTGATAGTCTGGAGTTAGTGTGTGTCTGTGTGGGGGAAGTGATAGTCTGGAGTTATTGTGTGTCTGTGTGGGGGAAGTGACAGTCTGGAGTTATTGTGTGTCTGTGTGGGGGAAGTAACAGTCTGGAGTTATTGTGTGTCTGTGTGGGGGAAGTGACAGTCTGGAGTTAGTGTGTGTCTGTGTTGGGGAAGTGATAGTCTGGAGTTATTGTGTGTCTGTGTGGGGGAAGTGACAGTCTGGAGTTATTGTGTGTCTGTGTGGGGGAAGTGACAGTCTGGAGTTATTGTGTGTCTGTGTGGGGGAAGTGACAGTCTGGAGTTAGTGTGTGTCTGTGTGGGGGAAGTGACAGTCTGGAGTTATTGTGTGTCTGTGTGGGGGAAGTGATAGTCTGGAGTTAGTGTGTGTCTGTGTGGGGGAAGTGACAGTCTGGAGTTATTGTGTGTCTGTGTTGGGGAAGTGACAGTCTGGAGTTAGTGTGTGTCTGTGTGGGGGAAGTGACAGTCTGGAGTTATTGTGTGTCTGTGTGGGGGAAGTGATAGTCTGGAGTTAGTGTGTGTCTGTGTGGGGGAAGTGACAGTCTGGAGTTATTGTGTGTCTGTGTGGGGGAAGTGATAGTCTGGAGTTATTGTGTGTCTGTGTGGGGGAAGTGACAGTCTGGAGTTATTGTGTGTCTGTGTTGGGGAAGTGACAGTCTGGAGTTAGTGTGTATCTGAGTTGTGGGGGAAGTGACAGTCTGGAGTTATTGTGTGTCTGTGTTGGGGAAGTGACAGTCTGGAGTTATTGTGTGTCTGTGTTGGGGAAGTGATAGTCTGGAGTTAGTGTGTGTCTGTGTTGGGGAAGTGACAGTCTGGAGTTATTGTGTGTCTGTGTTGGGGAAGTGATAGTCTGGAGTTAGTGTGTGTCTGTGTTGGGGAAGTGATAGTCTGGAGTTAGTGTGTGTCTGTGTTGGGGAAGTGATAGTCTGGAGTTAGTGTGTGTCTGTGTTGGGGAAGTGATAGTCTGGAGTTAGTGTGTATCTGAGTTGTGGGGGAAGTGACAGTCTGGAGTTATTGTGTGTCTGTGTGAGGGAAGTAACAGTCTGGAGTTATTGTGTGTCTGTGTGGGGGAAGTGACAGTCTGGAGTTATTGTGTGTCTGTGTGGGGGAAGTAACAGTCTGGAGTTATTGTGTGTCTGTGTGGGGGAAGTGACAGTCTGGAGTTATTGTGTGTCTGTGTGGGGGAAGTGACAGTCTGGAGTTATTGTGTGTCTGTGTGGGGGAAGTGACAGTCTGGAGTTATTGTGTGTCTGTGTGGGGGAAGTGACAGTCTGGAGTTATTGTGTGTCTGTGTTGGGGAAGTGACAGTCTGGAGTTATTGTGTGTCTGTGTTGGGGAAGTGACAGTCTGGAGTTAGTGTGTATCTGAGTTGTGGGGGAGTCAGTTTTCAGTCTGAGTGTGTGTGGAGGAAAGGGCAGTCCTACAGAGTGCATGGGAGGGGGTAGTTTGCAGTTTGTGTGTGTGTGTGTTTGGGGGTGGGGGGTTGCCACGTTGGGAATACATGTGTAAGATGCATATGGGTGGTCTGCATATATATATATATATCCCCCATCCAGGAATGGCACTTGGAGACAAATACTAGCGAACATGAAGTATATTTGACTAATATTTGTCTCCGAGCGTCATTCTTAGATACACATGTTATATGTTCGAGCAGGGTCGTAACTACCTGTGTGCCTGTGGTGCATTGCCGACAGCGCAACTGCACTGTGTGCGCACCATCAGGCAGCACCACCCGGTAACCGAACGGCCGCTCTCTCTCTAGCCACTCACGTGCTGTCCCCGGAGACCGCCACTGCAGCGCTGCCCTGTATGTAGTGTGCGCTCAGCACCCACTATACATATACCGCAGCTAGGTCGCCGCCGCCAGTTTTATCTTCTCCCAGTCTCCGGATCAGATGCTCCGCCCCCTATGCAGCGACTCCAGGGACTCGGCCAGCCCCAGCTGACTCGCACAGCCCTCTCTCATGCTGGCAGCGGGCAGCGGAGGAGCCTGAAGACAGAGTAGCGGACAGGAGGATTCGATGGACGGTGGCCAGGAGCGGGTACAGGTGAGGAGACCAGCGGGGATTGGGAGGACATGAGCGGAGGAGCAAAGACAGGAGCCGGCAAGTGAGGAGCGGGCTAGCTACATATATGCACGCACGTAAAACCCCCCTGCCGCCTGCTGGCACAGATGACAGGTTTTTTTTTACACGGAGGGGCTAGGCTGCTCTCCACTGACTGCAGTGGGTTAGTGTCCCACATGCGGGGTGGGGGTGGGGGGTTGCAGATCATGCAGAGTGCATATTTAATAATATGCTGGCCAGGTCACCACTTGCTGTTTTCCCCAGGGCCGTAACTAGGCTGCCTAGGGAAGACTGCGAGTGGTCACCTGGCTAGCATGTTATTAAATATGCACTCTGCATGATCTGCAACCCCCCACCCCAACCCCGCATGTGGGACACTAACCCAGTGCAGTCAGTCGAGAGCAGCCTAGCCCCTCCGTGTTAAGGACAACTGCAGCTGCTGCATTCCAGTTAGTGGGGTCACTGCATAAAAAAGTGTCTCTGCTGCCTAATGTGTAGAAAGGGGGACTCTCCTGCTGTAATGTGTAAAAAAGGCGGACTCTCCTGCTGTAATGTGTAAGAAAGTCGGACTGTGCCTGCCGTTATGTGTAAACAGGGGACTCTGCCTGCCATAATGTATAAAAAACAGGGACTCTCCTGCTGTAATGTGTAAAAAAGCGTGACTCTCCTGCTGTAATGTGTAAAAAAAGGGTGACTCTCCTGCTGTAATGTGTAAAAAAGGGGGACTTTCCTGCTGTCATGTGTAAAAAATGGGACTTTCCTGCTGTAATGTCTTAAAAAAAGGGGACTCTCCTGCTGTAATGTGCAAAAAAGTGGGACTCTGCATGCCATAATGTATAAAAAAAGGGGGACTGTGCCTGCCATTATGGGTAAAAAGGGGACTGTGCGTGCCATGATGTATAAAAAACGGGGACTCTCCTGCTGTAATGTGTTAAAAAAGGGTGACTCTCCTGCTGTAATGTGTAAAAAAGGGGGACTTTCCTGCTGTCATGTGTAAAAAATGCGACTTTCCTGCTGTAATGTCTTAAAAAAAGGGGACTCTCCTGCTGTAATGTGCAAAAAAGTGGGACTCTGCATGCCATAATGTATAAAAAAAGGGGGACTCTGCCTGCCATTATGTGTAAAAAGGGCGCTGTGCGTGCCATAATGTGTAAAAAACGGGGACTCTCCAGCTGTAATGTGTAAAAAAGCGGGACTCTCCTGCTTAATGTGTAAAAAAGGGGACTCTTCTGCTGTAATGTGTAAAAAACGGGGACTCTCCAGCTGTAATGTGTAAAAAAGCAGGACTCTCCTGCTTAATGTGTAAAAAAGGGGACTCTTCTGCTGTAATGTGTAAAAAAGGGGGACATTGCATGCCATAATGTGTGATAGGGACTCTACCTGCTGTACTGTATAAAAGGGTCTCTACCTGGCGTAATGCGTGTAAGTGGTGCTACTGTGCAGCGTAATTTGAATAATGGAGACTTTTTTACAGCGTAATATGAATTGGTTTTATTTTGTGGCCATGCCCCTTCCCCATGAAGTCATGCCCCTATATTTTTGGCGCACTGGCCCTGTTTTATATATGTAAGGGAAGTGGGGGGGCTGCCGATGCTGTGTCTTGCGCACAGCGCTAAAATGTCTAGTTACGGCACTGTGTTCGAGTACCGAAGCAGATTGGATTATTGGAGAGTGTCAGCAGTTTTTGGATTGTTTTATACAGTAGAAATATATACTGTATTTGGAAAAGTCCTTTAATCTGGATAAGAACTATGTTATGAGAGTATGAGAGTCTGGTGAGTGATGCCCTTCCAGGCAATCTTGTTTGGAGTGTGTTCACTCAGGGAAGGCACCGCGGCAAGTATCTAAATATACAAGTTAATTAAGTGTTGCTGGGCCGCTCAAACTGTAATATATATATATTTATATATATATATATATACTTAAAAAAACGGTGTTTGACCTTGGATGGTGCTTCGGGTTGGGAGAGTGCTGTGCTGTGGAGTGGACACTGAAGGCGCCGTGGTTGGGGGAGTACTGTACTGAAGACATTGAAAGGGCCGTGAGAGTGCTGTGGTGTGGACATTGAAGGGACTGGTGGGGGGAGGGGGTGTTGTGGTTGTTGAAGGGGGAGTGCTGTGAGCTGGACATCTCCGTTTTATTTTTACAACTGACTATAATGCACAGGCTGTGGAGAGGAGACAGGCCGCCATCACTTGGAACAGTCATCCAGAAGGATCGGTCATCGACTAGGAGACAAAAGATCCACAGCATAGCAAACAGGTAAGTGGAATGGCCTTGTTTTTTTGTGTGTACCTCCCAGTGTGACTATAATGAAGGGTGTAGTTCATGGGGATGGCATATCTTGTGAGGCCATGCCCCTTGTAGTGATACCACCCCCCTTTTCTGTGAGCACGCGTGCCGAAGGTGCGTGCAAATACAACTCGTACCACAGACATTCTCCCCTTCCCCTATAATGGTGCCCCCCCTGTCATTTTTTTCTGGATCCGCCCCTGTGCTGGGATGTGTAGTTCAACAACAGCTGGAGTGTCAAGGTTAGCCATCACTGGTATAGGACAAGTACAGGGTAAATACACATAGTTACCTCAGCAGATGTCACTGGAATAGGTATCAGGTGGCAGTAGACTGCTGGATGTGGTACAGATTATTAAAGTAAGACAAAGGATAAGCACATGAGGGAAGAGGGCCCTGCTCGTGAGAGCTTACAATCTAAAGGGGAGGGGTAGACAGACATGGGTGACACAGATGGGGTACATAGAGAACGTGGAACAGAGGGTTAGGAATCAGGATGAGATTTGGCTGGGTTTGGTGAAGCAGTGGACCCCCAGGAGACACAAGTCAATACTTAAATACTTAACATTGCAACATTTTACTGGGCTATGCAGGAGAAAATTAAAAATAGGGGGGAAAAAAAATAAAAAAATAATTGATAACTTCTACCGCTTTCAAAAAGGTCAATGGAAGCTGAAGTAATGGACAACTACCTCATGGAAGCCAGATACAGTATACCAAACAGTACTTAGCAGAGTTAGGAATGAGTGCTTATGAAATACAGTAACATTTTGTCATAATATTTCAGAAACTGCATGGCTGGTGATAGAGTCTATAATCTACCTTTTAACATTAGCTATATACTAATACCGTGTAGACGTAATGGCTGCTAAACCACGTGCATGTGCTACGTACTCCGTACGTTTTTTGCGTATGAAGACCTCGCACGTGGTACGCAAATTAAGTACAAACACTGTGCTGGTTGTACGGAATACACACAGCGAGCGAACACACAGATAATAACCTTTATAAACTCTAAACATAGAATATGCTTACACTGTAAACCTTAATACCGTGGTACTATAATGGTGTAACACTAAACCTTTGTGAGTATGCAAGCTGTTTATGCAATTGAGATACTCAGAATACCCTCAGCAATGTAATAAACACACAACACCTAGCTAAGGCTCCAAAACCTTTACTAACGAGCTTTTAGATATATCAAAAGGGGAAACACAGTTACACCTTATACTCTACAGGCTAACATCAATATCTAACAGAATAACTACACATAAATATACAATAGCGGCACAATCGCAAATAATAACATACAATGAGAGAGAGAGAGAGCGTGGCAAAAATACGGTCAGAGATTAAGAATGGTCCCAGGGAGTACTTACACACTGGGGAATGATTCGCTGCGCATCCCTGGTTACCAGCTCCTGGTTAGTCAATGATGAAAACCGTTGTGTGGAGTAGACTGAGCTGCTCCAGGCTGGCTGTTCTTATATACACTACATACAGTACACTACAAAGGGCCCTACCATCTCATTGTTCACTGGACACAGGAATCTGTCTTCATATTACAACAAAAGGTCATAGGTTTGTTTGAACAGGTGGGCTGTGACTGTTTCAGACTGCTCAGGTGGGAGGGAATCTCAGGATTCCCAACACATGGACAATGAATCGCAAATACAGTAAATGTCCAGGAACTACTTATAGACATAACTATACGCAGGAGCAATTAATCTCTACTTAACCTGCACCGGATTGTTTCTAATAAAATGTTCTTTAGTTAGGTACCAAACACCACTGCTCAAACCCTGTCTGCCCCTTCGTATCATGCAAAGAGGAATTCCTCTGTCCAGTGACCAGTTACATTAAACAGACTTACAGTTATTATTAAGGGGAACATTACCTATAAAACATACTATTTCGATTTACTATGTAACGATTGAGTCGCCCGCCAGACGCACACAAACTCTACCGTAAATGTACATACCACGCGCCCGAGCGCACGGCCGTGGAGGTGCCGGCACGCATCTGCGAATATGCGCACGCACGGGAGGGAATGTGCATGTGCAGCGGGCAAGTGCATGGGGTGAATATATGGCAACGTGTAGCATGATATTTTTCCGACTTTGACACTGGTCTCTTGCATTCTTTTGCTCTAATACACCACCTGCTTTAGGATTTATATTCAAAAACATGTCTCCATAATCCCAAAAACGTCAGTCTTCTTGGAAAGTGGTTTGTTCCTTTGTAAGGGAAAGGGAACAAATGTTCTCTAAGAACGGTTTCTCAATTTCTTTTCCCACTGGGAAGGGATTGTGGATTCGCAGGAATATCTGAGCATTTCTGTAACCAGAAAGCAGTGACTTTCTACAAATGTTTACGAATAATTCCAGTGTGTCACAACTGAGGGCCTGAGCTGACGGGAGGCAGCCTCAGTTGTAGGGGCTGAGGTGTAATGGAACCTGGCAGGTTGTATCAGACCCCTAGACATGTAGAAGAATTGCCTGAAGGCGTGACCACGACAACCAGAAATAAAAGTCAATGATGTTTATTATGACATACTCCGTAACACAGCAGCAGTAGATACGCCTGAATGTTGACACAAATGCAGTGTAGGAGGATAGCAGGGTGTCAGAGCTCTCCCATAACGGTGATGCCCAATCAAGGGCTGAGCCACAGAGAAGAGAGATAATGTAGGCAATTTTTGTACGGTCACTGGGAAAATTGCCAGGTTGTAGCTCAAAATTAATTTCACACTGGTTGAGAAATCCCCTGCAGAATCTTGGAGATCCGTCAAATTTTGCTGGCGTTGGAAGGTGAAGACATGGAGCAGAAATGGGTAAGGTGGGTGGGGTTATAGCTGGAGTCACTGTGGTTGACGCACCGGATGCGCCTGATCCACGGAGGGTTGTCTGAATCCCATCCAGCCGAGTAGAGAGATCCTGGAGACAGCGGATGGCCCTGTGCAGCCTCCTGATGTTCAAGTCGGGCTGCCAGTTCTTGCATCGGCCTGGCCGCTTGATCCTGGGCTCCGGCTGGATTCATATGGTCAGTGCTTACTGTCACAACTGAGGGCCTGAGCTGACGGGAGGCAGCCTCAGTTGTAGGGGCAGAGGTGTAATGGAACCTGGCAGGTTGTATCAGACCCCTAAACATGTAGAAGAATTGCCCGAAGGCGTGACCACGACAACCAGAAATAAAAGTCAATGATGTTTATTATGACATACTCCGTAACACAGCAGCAGTAAAAGGAAAACATAAAATCAGCAGGGAAATAATATAGTTCCTGGGTACTACAGGGTGGCAAGGGCCACAGGGCTCTGGTGAGATAGTTCTTATAATCTTCTAGTTGGAAAGTCCTTACCAGGCCCGACTGTAGCAATGGAGATGGCCCAGGATCGTACCAGCTGGTGTTCCAGGAAAAGCTGGCTGCTGTGGGTAAAACGGCTGCTGTGGATACTGGCTGAAACCAGACTGATGTTGGCACGGAGTGAATACTGGCTGGAACCAGTTAAATAATAAATGTAGCTTGAGAGCGATGAAATATGAAATGATGTGTGGAGCTTGAGAGCGGTGAAATAATAATACCGGTGGTGAGTGGTAATCTGCAGAAAAGGGTACCGGCACTTTAAGAAGAGCTGACCTCTGCTGGAAGCTGAATGCTGTAAGCAGGTGGATCTGTAGCTGGAAGCAGATGAATCCAAAAGGATAGGAGAGTCAGGCTACACCGCAGGTGGAAGGCTGGAGCGAGTCTCTTTAGTGGAGGTTTGGAAATAGGAAATGGAACCTGGAAAACAACCACAGGAGAGAGACAAACTGGAACTAGGTTTGACAACCAAAGCACTGACGTCTTCCTTGCTCAGGCACAAGATACTTATACCTGCAGCAAGGAAGAGATTGGCTAGGCAATTATGCAGATTAACAATGCAGACAGCAGATTGGTGGAAATGAGCAGATGATAGAATCCAACATGGCTGCGCCCATGCAGACACTTGGAGGGAAGATTGGTTTGTAATCCATGTGGGAACTTTAACAGTAATGACGGCGCTGGCCACAGTAAACAGGAGACGCCAGACTGATGAGTGCACATTTGAACCACGCGGGCACACCGGAGGCCGCGGCTGACGTAATCGCCACTCTGACATCCTGCATGCAGAAACTCAGGGACGGCGGCGAAGGCCGCGGGAGACGCCATTCCGGATGTAGTATGGCGCCGCGGTGACAGCGTCTCAGAGTGACAGGAGAGGAGGCGAGGCAAGAATGTGGACATCAGTATAACAGATGGAATCCGGTCCTGGAACGCTGAGCCAGCCTTAGGAGGCATCTGAAGGGTAAGTAATGGCGTCCAGATACCCGGATCGTGACACAGTGATTTTGTCATTTTATTCCAGTGATTTGGACCAATAATACCATTGATTAGAACGAATAATTCCAGTGATTTTGTCATTTTCTTTCAGTAATTTGGACCAATAATAACATTGATTAGAACGAATAATTCCTGTGATTTTGTCATTTTCTTCCAGTGATTTGGACCAATAATACCATTGATTAGAACGAATAATTCCAGTGATTTTGTAATTTTCTTCCAGTGATTTGGACCAATAATTTATACCATTGATTAGAACGAATAATTCCTGTGATATTGAGGTGTTTGTGTTGCTTAGTTTAGCCGTCCAGTGACCACAGTGCACCTCTTTTTCTCTTTTCTTTGCATCATGTGCTGTTTGGGGACTATTTTTTTGAAGTGCCATCCTGTCTGACACTGCAGTGCCACTCCTAGATGGGCCAGATGTTTGTGTCGGCCACTTGGGTCGCTTAGCTTAGTCACACAGCTACCTCATTGCGCCTCTTTTTTTCTTTTCTTTGCATCATGTGCTGTTTGGGGACTATTTTTTGAAGTGCCATCCTGTCTGACACCGCAGTGCCAGTCCTAGATGGGCCAGGTGTTTGTGCCACCCTCTTGGGTCGCTTAGCTTAGTCATCCAGTGACCTCGGTGCAAATTTTAGGACTAAAAATAGTATTGTGAGGTGTGAGGTGTTCACAATAGACTGGAAATGAGTGGAAATTGTGGCTATTGAGGTTAATAATACTGCACCGACCTCCATAGCATCATTTACAAGGCTTTTAAGCCTCTCAAAGACGGCTCCGGCTCCAGGATCAAGAGGAAGACTCCCACTCCACAGCCTCTGATGATTCCTCAGAGGAGGAACAGCTCTAAACCCGACAGTCTAAGTACCAAGGTGGGAAGCTTAAACCCCCAGCATTGAAGGTAACTCTGTTTGATAAGCAGCAGCAGTGGCCCCCGGAAACGCTGCCAGCCCACGCTGACATGGTGAAAGCCATTAAACAGACCATTTGCCCCTTGTTCAAGGAACAAACAGTGGACATTAATAATCAACTAGCGCAGCTTACACAGCGCGTTTTTTGCATAGAACAACATTTAGGGGAAACCTTTGCTGCCATGGCGAACCTTAAAAAATCCACATCAAGAAATACCAAGGATATATTGCAATTGCACAATAAAATTCAAGATTTGGAAAATAGGTCTCGTAGGGGGAACCTCAGGATAATAGGGTTGCCAGAATCTGTCAAGACCTGCTTGATTTTATAAAGAAGTCGCTCCCTGAAATGTTACAGGTGCAGGACAGATGTTCCGATCTTATTATAGAGAGAGCACACAGGTTGGGCCCGATTCGTCCACAAGAAGGGGCTAGACCTCGGGCGGTGATTTTCAAACCCCTAAATTTCTTCATAAGGAATTATTGTGGACAGCGTCTCGTAAGATGAAGCAGATGATGTGGGATGGTCACAAAATATTATTATTTTAGGACTATTCGGCGGAACTGTTTAAAGCACGACGCGACTTTGCCCCATTATCTTCCTGCCTTATCCAGGAAAATAGGAAGTTCGCTGTTTTGTACCCGGCGCGGCTGCGCCTGTATATTGGATCACAATTTGCTGACTTTCTCTCCCCCAAGGATGCGTATAATAATGGTTCCAGGTTACCTGATTGTGAATGATCACTGCTGGGACACTCCGTTCATATTAGATACTAGGTGATTCATCGCGCCCTACAGGCGCTCTTCACACCGTCGTAAGGAACTACGCCCCCTTAACCCTTGCAAACCCTTGTGGCGTGCAATATTTTTATTATATGGAGTATTACATCCAATCATAATTGTGTGAGTGGTTAAATATTGCACGGACAAAGGGCGTGCAATGGTTAAGGGGTGGAAGCCCCTTGCAACGGCATGAACAGCGCATGCAGGGCCTGGTGAATCACCTAGTAGGTGCTTTGGTTGGGGGAGTGGCCGGTGCGGGGAAGAGGCGAATGGGATCCTGGGGTGGCACGGGAGGGGCGGTTTTGTGGTGGTGCCGCAGGTGGTTGAGGGGCTGGTGCGGTGGTGCAGCAGGTGGGGGAGGGTGCGCGCGTGCCGCGGGTGGTGGCCCAGAGCCACTGCGGGTGGGGGAGGAGCAGTTGCGGGGTTGTCCCGGGTGGGGGAGGGTGGATGCGGTGGTGCGGGGTCGCTGCAGGTGGGGGAGGGGGTCCGGAGCTACCGCGGGTGCTGGAGGGGGTGTGTGGGGGTGCCGCAGATGGGGCCCGGAGGTACTGTGAGTGGGGAGGGGTGAGTAATGCTTCTCCTGCTTCTCCTCCTGTCAGCAGCTAAGCGGCTGTCCTCCCTTTGGCAGTGGCTCTCCCGGAGACTCGCACAGCAGCCAGTCACTATTGTTAGCGCCGGTGTCCCAACGCGCCGCATTACAGGGAAGAAGATGCACTCAATAAACTACAGCTCCCAGCAGCCCTAAGGGCGGGAATGCTTCGGCGCTAAGGGCTGCTGGGAGCTGAAGTTTATTTAGTGCGTCTACTTCCCTGTAATGTGGCGCATTGGGACACTGGTGATAACAATAGTGACTGGCTGCAGAACTGAGTGACTGGCTGAATCAATGTAATAGGTGAGAGTGCTGTGCAGTGTTAGTGTCAGTGACACTGCACACAGGCCCGGCGCTAGCTGCTCAGCAAAGGGATGCAGTGCAGGGAGGCACCACGAAGGAGAGACGTTCTCCCTGCTCTGCATCCCTGTGCTGAGCTGCTCCTGCTATCCCTGCTGCTGCCAGCTGCTGTCACACATGCAGCGGTGCCGGAAGCACAAAACCTTTTCTCCCCCTTGGCGCCGGCAGCACAAAGCCTCCTCTCCCCCTTGGCGCAGTCAGCACAAAACCTTCTCTCCCCTCCCCTGTGCGACATTCAGTGGCCGGGAGTGAGGTAAAGTGAGCGGAGCTAGATGGGAATAAGGGGCGGAGCTAGACGGGACCATGATGCAGCAGGAGGATGAGCTGCTACAGCTTCGGCCAGCCAGACTTCATTAGATAAGTGTCTGGAAAGAGAGTGAGTGTGTGTGTGTATATACCGTGTCTGTGTATACTGTATATATGTGTGACTGTATGTGTGTAATGTACGTACAGTAGGTATGTGTGTGTGTTTGTGTATATATATATATATATATATATATGTGTGTCTGTTGCGTGTGTCTCTGTGTGACTGCTGCATAATGTGTGTAAGCGTCACTGGTACAGGGGGCGTTACGTGTGTAAGCGTCACTGGTACAGGAGACATTAGGTGTGTAAGCGTCACTGGTACAGGGGGGTGTTACATGAGTAAGCGTCACTGGTACAGGGAGCATTACGTGTGTAAGCAGCACTGATACAGGGGGCGTTACGTGTGTAAGCGGTACTGGTACAAGGGGCGTTATGTGTGTAAGCGTCACTGGTACAGGGGGCATTATGTGTGTAAGCGGTACTGGTAGAGGGGGCATTACGTGTGTAAGCGTCACTGGTACAGGGGGCATTACGTGTGTAAGCGTCACTGGTACAGGGGGCGTTATGTGTGTAAGCGGTACTGGTAGAGGGGGCATTACGTGTGTAAGCGTCACTGGTAACCTTATCTTGGTCGATGGATACGCTGAAAACCCTACTACCAGGTAGTTGTATTATATCAACCTGGGGAAGCGCTGTGCGTGAGCTGTATCCAAGCTCTGTGTTTCTCTGTGGCATTCTTGGGGGAACCTGTGTCTGACATTTTCCTCTGTGTGTGTGTGTGTGTGTGTGTGTGTGTGTGTGTATTTCTCACATAGCCATGTCAAGGGACTCTGGGGGTCATTCCGAGTTGATCACACGCTGACGATTTTCGCTGCACTGCGATCAGGTCTCTACTGCGCATGTGGAAGCACCACAATGCACACGCGCGTCGTACGGGTACAATGCAGATTTTTGCTGAGCTATGGATTTAACAAAGAATCCACATAAGCGTGCACAGCTAATTTTATTAGGGGGTGCACCGCAGGAGGGGCGCATCTAGCACTATTTTACGTTCTCTCCGTACAATCACATAGCTTAATATAATTTCTCCCTACTTCCTAATAATAAAGTAGATATAATACACCCCAGAGAAATAAAATGAAACAAAATGGTGTGACCACCGTCTGGTACTGACTGTCTGCTACAGTATAACCGCTGAGCTGTGCGAATATGTGTTTGTGTGTGGGTGCTGTGTGTATATGTGTGTGTGTCAGCCGATGTGTGTGTGTGTGTGTGTGTGTGCCAGGCCGCTGTGCTTATATGTGTGTGTGGGTGTCAGCTACTGTGTGTGTGTGTGCCAGGCTGCTGTGTGTATATGTGTGTGCAGGGCAGCCATCAGGGGGGGACTGCAGGGACTGGAGTCCCGGGCTGATGCGCACGGGCAACTTAAAGCAAGCCTTTTCTGGGGTGGAGCAGTGTGACAGAATATTTATTTATTTTTTATTTTTTTGGGTGGGGGCCCCTGTCTTTTTTGTCAGTCCCGGGCCCCACAATTTCTAATGGCAGTCCTGTGTGTGTGTGTCAGCCACTGTGCGTATATATGTGTGTCAGCCAATGTGTGTGTGGGTGCCAGGCCGCTGTGCGTAAATGTATGTATGTGTGTGTGTCAGCCGATGTGTGTGTGGGTGCCAGGCTGCTGTGTGAATATGTGTGTGTGGGTACTGTGCGTATATGTGTATGAGTCATCCGCTGTGTGTGGGTGCCAGGCCGCTGTGCGTGTGTGCGTCAGGCCACTGTGCGTATGTGTGTGTGTGTCAGGCTGCTGTGCGTATATGTGTGTGTGTGTCAGGCCGCTGTGTATATGTGTGTGTGTGTCAGGCCACTGTGTGTATATGTGTGTGTCAGGCCACTGTGTGCATGTGTGTGCCAGGCTGCTGTGCTGTGTGTAATGTTGGGTGTGGTTCATCAAATCGACAGTGTCTAGGTCGACAATGTTTAGGTCGACCACTATAGGTCAACAGTCACTAGGTCGACATGGATGGAAGGTCGACAGGGTTTCTAGGTTGACATGTGCTAGGTCAGCAGGTCTAAAGGTCGACATGAGTTTTTTTTTTTATTTGTGTCGTTTTCTTCGGAGAGTGACCGGGATCCCAAATTAGTGCACCGCGTACCCCTGCATGCTTCGGGCATGGTGCCTTCGCTCCGCTACCGCTTCGCTCGGCACACTCTACCGTTCCAATCATAGTCCACGTGGATCGTTAAGTATGACAAAAAGAAAAAAAAAAGTGAAAAAATCATGTCGACCTTTAGACCTGTCGACCTAGCACATGTCGACCTAGAAACACTGTCGACCTTCCATCCATGTCGACATAGTGACTGTCTACCTATAGTGGTCGACCTAAACATTGTCGACCTAGACACTGTAGATCTTCAGACCGGATCCCGTAATGTTTTAGAGAAAGAGGTTTTGATGGGAACCGCACAAGTCCAAAATCAAACAGATAATAACCTCTGAAAAACTGAATTTATACTGAATTACTTCTGGATATAGCAACCATGAACATACGGATAATCTATCCTAATACCTATATTTGTTGCTTTGGGTGGTGCTCCGTAGAGTCAAAAAATGTCAAACAGGAGAAACCAAAATAAGAAATATTGGAAAGTAGACTCTTTTGTGGGAGCACTCTAATTCAGAGGGTGAAATATAACATATTTAATACTGGTAAGAATATTTTTAATAGATAAATATTAAAATAACATTTTAGGAGTGATTATATGTGAATAAAATAGCTTCGCGAAAATATGAAAATAAATTCTATATCATTGGTGATATCAATATCACAATGGCCCTCATTCCGAGTCGTTCGCTCGTTAAATTTCTTCGCATCGCAGCGTTTTTCTGCTTAGTGCGCATGCGCAATGTTCGCACTGCGACTGCGCCAAGTAATTTTGCTATGAAGACAGTATTTTTACTCACGGCTTTTTCTTCGCTCTGGCGATCGTAGTGTGATTGACAGGAAATGGGTGTTACTGGGCGGAAACTGGCCGTTTTATGGGCGTGTGGGAAAAAACGCTACCGTTTCCGTAAAAAACGCAGGAGTGGCTGGAGAAACGGGGGAGTGTCTGAGCGAACGCTGGGTGTGTTTGTGACGTCAAACCAGGAACGACAAGCACTGAACTGATCGCAGATGGCGAGTAAGTCTGAAGCTACTCTGAAACTGCTAAGTAGTTTGTAATCGCAATATTGCGAATACATCGGTCGCAATTTTAAGAAGCTAAGATACACTCCCAGTAGGCGGCGGCTTAGCGTGAGCAACTCTGCTAAATTCGCCTTGCGAGCGATCAACTCGGAATGAGGGCCAATATGCGAAATGCAATAATCTACTGTAAACCTGTGTGTATGTAGCAAATAAAACATTGGGGATTTTGTCATATTTTGATCAAAACATTTAAGCTTGCAGCCCACGTCAGGGGCCCCAACCATTCTGCTAGTCCCTACACTAGTCTATATGCTGAGCTCACCATTACATTGCAGTTACATGTACTCCCCTCCTAGTTACAGAGTGGAACATCTATACAGAGCTGGCATGTGATCCGCACCTAATTTGGCCTGTCATAGCCTTAATTGTAAGCTGGTACCAGCTGCGTGGCAGTGTTAATGCCATATATTTTTATAAATCTGAAAGACGTTTTATGTGGGCTGTAACAATAATATACTGCAAATCTGTGTGCATATAGCAAATAAATTAGAGGGGGATTTATCATGTTTTGATCAAAATATTTAAGCTTGCAGCCCACGTCAAGGGACCCCAATATTCTGCAAGTCCCTCACCTGGCCTATATGCATTTAGGCAGCAGGTGGTGCTTCTACCGGGAGCTAAAGGCAGCTGGTATTGCTACTGCCGGGATGAGGAGGCAGCAGGTGGTGCTTCTACCGGGAGCAGGCGGCAGCTGGTGGTGCTGCTGCCGGGATGAGGCGGCAGCTGGTGGTGCTTGTGCCGGGAGGAGGAGGCAGCTGGTGGTGCTTGTGCCGGGAGGAGGAGGCAGCTGGTGGTGCTTGTGCCGGGATGAGGAGGCAGCTGGTGATACTACCGCCTAGAGGATGATGCAGCGGCTGGTAGTTCGTCTTACGCAGTTCATTGTTGTCCACATGTTACTGGTAAAGGAGAATCCTGTTAACAGGCTCTCATCCTCTGCAGATATTGCAGATTCGGTAGGTGAGAGCAGGTCATCCACCGGTATAGCTTCAGCCATTGTCACTGGAGTAGGATACATGGTAAATGGGGGAGTTATCCTACCGGCCTCTAGTTTCTCCCAGTTTATGGACTTGAAGAATGGATGACATGTGATGTTACTACAGCGATTCAGTCTCTCCTCTGGGTGTTTGCATAAGAGTCTTTCAAGGAGGTCCCTAATCTCTGGATGGAGATTGCTCGGATAGCATGGAGCATCACGCATGATAGACAGCGCAACCTTGGTGGCATCATCGCCAGCATGAAAGGGGTATAATCCAGTAGCCATTTCAAATAATACTACCCCAAATGAAAATAGGTCTACCATGAAGTTATATGGAAATTTACAGATAATCTCTGGAGCCATGTAACACAGAGTCCCAGCTTGTCCTGAGATTTTCTTATCGTCATGGACATTCATCACAGAGAGGCCAAAATCTGCAATTTTCACATGGCCAGCTGCATCCAGAAGTATATTTTCTGTCTTAATGTCCCTGTGGACAATGCCTCTTGTGTGCAGGAACTGCAGCCCACAGAGTAATTCTGCTGCAAAAAATCTGATGGTAGGAACATCAAATGGGCCTCTGCTCTGTATTAATTGGCAGAGGTCTCCACCACTCAGGTACTCCATTACAAAGAATACATGGCCTGGTGTGTGGAAGGCAGCATATGTGTGCGGAAAGAGTGCACTCTCCCCAGTTATTTTCATCACCTCTTTCTCTACACACATAAAGTATTTCTTAATGCTGTTCACTACTGTCCTCTTTTCTATGACTTTCACTGCCAGACGCTGTTTGCTGATGGTATGGGAAGCTAGGAACACCTTCCCGAAGGCACCCTCTCCAAGCATTCTGTGGAAGGTCAAACTGGCCAGATGGTGAGACGCAGCTGATGTCTCTGGGGTACTGGCTACGGATATCCCACTTGCATCTGCTGATCTCTTCTTTTTGGGGCCAGTTTCCTCACTTATACGTGTTCTCTTTATGCCCCTCCGTCCAGATACCTGGGGTATGATGGGCACGCTGGGTCCTTCACCTGGACTGTCATGATGTTCCTCCTCTTTCTTTTTCTTACACAGTCCACTGTCCTCTGTCCTGTCTGAGGATCTTTTAGTGGCCACTCTCTTAAGCATGGCCTCAGTTTTGCCGCTGCTGGTCTTTCTCACCTTCCTCATAGTTGGGGACTCATCTGATGACTCTCTTTTTCTCTTATTTTGAAGAGTCTTTGATGCTTTCTCAGATGACCGGTTCTCCTCGCGCACCTGAATGTCTCCTGATGTTACGGTTTTGAAAACATCGCCTTTCTCCTCGCATCCATCCTCCTCCTTCTTCCTCTTGCTAGGAGCCGCTAGCTCCTTTGTAGCAGACCCGTTGTTATTTGGTCGCTTTCTTTTATTTAGACTCATATTGTCGAAACAATACAAACAATTTTGCCAAGGGCAAAGAAAAGCAGCTTCACACTAGAATAGGTGAAGATACACTAATGGAAATGAGGTTCGTGAGTCTCTTAGCCAGCAGCCAGTGACATCACAAGGCTTTGTGACATCAGCGGCATTGTGACATCATCAGCTGCTGTAGGCCAGTCTCACTGCCTGCTGTCTCTATAATATAACCAGGTGTTATGTAACAAAAATCCCTGACACCCTTGGTGCTCTAGGATAAGAATTTTTGGGGCCATTATTGTCCTTTCTTTTCCCTGGTAGAGTCAGGTGATGATAAATACTAAGGAAAAACTTCCGCACACATCATATTACCTTCCAATATTTGTTATTGAACCAAATAAGCCCTGCAGACTTATTTTTACACAGATTAATAAATTATAATTATTATGCAATAACAGACAGGAAATAGCGTCAGTCCGTCGATAATGTATGTGGGGTCTTACTATCTATAGAGTAATATATGTACGGTACATTGTCAAATTAAAGTTACATTTATCCCACATCTACCTTCACTTTTTTACATGAATCATTTAAAAATACTTATTTTAATAATACACTTATCTCTTACGTCCTAGGGGATACTGGGAATCCATTAGTACCACAGGGTATAGACGGGTCAACTTGGAGCCATGAGCACTACAGAAGTTTGGTTACATGTGCTGGCTGCTCCCTCTATGCCCGTCCTACCAGACTCAGTTTAGAAAATGTGCCCGACGCAGCCGGTCACATCTCTGGAAGCTCCTGAAGAGTTTTCTTCATTTATTTTTAAAGTTTGTTATTTTCAGGCAGGAGTGGATGGCACCCGCCTGTCTGCTTCGTGGGACCCCACTAAGGGTTAATGGTCCTGTTCCCCGCTGACAGGACATTAGCTCCTGAGGGAACAATTCGCAAACCCCATCGCGGTGAGCGTACATTCCCACAGCATGGCACCACCCCTAACAGACAGAACAATAATTATTTTTTGTTAGATTAAACATTTTTTTTTCCCCTAAAAACTTTTTTTCTTTGGCATATATGGAATATGTATGTGTATATATATATATATATATATATATATATATGTGTGTATATATATATATGTGTATATATGTGTGTGTATATATATATATATATATATATATATATATATATATATATGTGTATGTAATAGAGATGAGCGGGTTCGGTTCCTCTGAATCCGAACCCGCACGAACTTCATGTTTTTTTTCACGGGTCCGAGCAGACTCGGATCTTCCCGCCTTGCTCGGTTAACCCGAGCGCGCCCGAACGTCATCATGACGCTGTCGGATTCTCACGAGACTCGGATTCTATATAAGGAGCCGCGCGTCGCCGCCATTTTCACACGTGCATTGAGATTGATAGGGAGAGGACGTGGCTGGCGTCCTCTCCGTTTAGATTAGGAGAGAGAGAGAGAGAGATTGACCTGAGGCTGATACTGTAGAAGAGAGTGCAGAGTTTAGTGACTGACCACAGTGACCACCAGACAGTGCAGTTGTTTTATTTAATAATATATCCGTTCTCTGCCTGAAAAAAACGATACACACAGTGACTCAGTCACATACCATATCTGTGTGCACTGCTCAGCCCAGTGTGCTGCCTGCATCATCTATGTATATATTATATATCTGACTGTGCTCAGCTCACACAGCTTATAATTGTGGGGGAGACTGGGGAGCACTGCAGTGCCAGTTATAGGTTATAGCAGGAGCCAGGAGTACATAATATTATATTAAAATTAAACAGTGCACACTTTTGCTGCAGGAGTGCCACTGCCAGTGTGACTGACCAGTGACCTGACCACCAGTATAGTTAGTAGTATACTTATATTGTGATTGCCTGAAAAAGTTAAACACTCGTCGTGTGACTTCACTTGTGTGGTGTTTTTTTTTTATTCTATAAAAAACTCATTCTGCTGACAGACAGTGTCCAGCAGGTCCGTCATTATATAATATATATACCTGTCCGGCTGCAGTAGTGATATATATATATTTTTTATATCATTATTTATCATCCAGTCGCAGCAGACACAGTACGGTAGTTCACGGCTGTAGCTACCTCTGTGTCGGCACTCGGCAGTCCATCCATAATTGTATACCACCTACCCGTGGTTTTTTTTTCTTTCTTCTTTATACATACATACTACTACATCTCTTTATCAACCAGTCTATATTAGCAGCAGACACAGTACAGTACGGTAGTTCACGGCTGTGGCTACCTCTGTGTCGGCACTCGGCAGTCCATCCATAATTGTATACCACCTACCCGTGGTTTTTTTTTCTTTCTTCTTTATACATACATACTACTACATCTCTTTATCAACCAGTCTATATTAGCAGCAGACACAGTACAGTACGGTAGTTCACGGCTGTGGCTACCTCTGTGTCGGCACTCGGCAGTCCATCCATAATTGTATACCACCTACCCGTGGTTTTTTTTTCTTTCTTCTTTATACATACATACTACGACATCTCTTTATCAACCAGTCTATATTAGCAGCAGACACAGTACAGTACGGTAGTTCACGGCTGTGGCTACCTCTGTGTCGGCACTCGGCAGTCCGTCCATAATTGTATACCACCTACCCGTGGTTTTTTTTTCTTTCTTCTTTATACATACATACTACTACATCTCTTTATCAACCAGTCTATATTAGCAGCAGACACAGTACAGTACGGTAGTTCACGGCTGTGGCTACCTCTGTGTCGGCACTCGGCAGTCCATCCATAATTGTATACCACCTACCCGTGTTTTTTTTTTCTTTCTTCTTTATACATACATACTACTACATCTCTTTATCAACCAGTCTATATTAGCAGCAGACACAGTACAGTACGGTAGTTCACGGCTGTGGCTACCTCTGTGTCGGCACTCGGCAGTCCATCCATAATTGTATACCACCTACCCGTGGTTTTTTTTTCTTTCTTCTTTATACATACATACTACGACATCTCTTTATCAACCAGTCTATATTAGCAGCAGACACAGTACAGTACGGTAGTTCACGGCTGTGGCTACCTCTGTGTCGGCACTCGGCAGTCCGTCCATAATTGTATACCACCTACCCGTGTTTTTTTTTCTTTCTTCTTTATACATACATACTACTACATCTCTTTATCAACCAGTCTATATTAGCAGCAGACACAGTACAGTACGGTAGTTCACGGCTGTGGCTACCTCTGTGTCGGCACTCGGCAGTCCATCCATAATTGTATACCACCTACCCGTGTTTTTTTTTTCTTTCTTCTTTATACATACATACTACTACATCTCTTTATCAACCAGTCTATATTAGCAGCAGACACAGTACAGTACGGTAGTTCACGGCTGTGGCTACCTCTGTGTCGGCACTCGGCAGTCCGTCCATAATTGTATACCACCTAACCGTGGTTTTTTTTTCTTTCTTCTTTATACATACATACTACGACATCTCTTTATCAACCAGTCTATATTAGCAGCAGACACAGTACAGTACGGTAGTTCACGGCTGTGGCTACCTCTGTGTCTGCACTGGGCAGTCCGTCCATAATTGTATACTAGTATCCATCTCCATTGTTTACCTGAGGTGTCTTTTAGTTGTGCCTATTAAAATATGGAGAACAAAAATGTTGAGGTTCCAAAATTAGGGAAAGATCAAGATCCACTTCCACCTCGTGCTGAAGCTGCTGCCACTAGTCATGGCCGAGACGATGAAATGCCAGCAACGTCGTCTGCCAAGGCCGATGCCCAATGTCATAGTACAGAGCATGTCAAATCCAAAACACCAAATATCAGAAAAAAAAGGACTCCAAAACCTAAAATAAAATTGTCGGAGGAGAAGCGTAAACTTGCCAATATGCCATTTACCACACGGAGTGGCAAGGAACGGCTGAGGCCCTGGCCTATGTTCATGGCTAGTGGTTCAGCTTCACATGAGGATGGAAGCAATTAGCCTCTCGCTAGAAAAATGAAAAGACTCAAGCTGGCAAAAGCAGCACAGCAAAGAACTGTGCATTCTTCGAAATCCCAAATCCACAAGGAGAGTCCAATTGTGTCGGTTGCGATGCCTGACCTTCCCAACACTGGACGTGAAGAGCATGCGCCTTCCACCATTTGCACGCCCCCTGCAAGTGCTGGAAGGAGCACCCGCAGTCCAGTTCCTGATAGTCAGATTGAAGATGTCAGTGTTGAAGTACACCAGGATGAGGAGGATATGGGTGTTGCTGGCGCTGGGGAGGAAATTGACCAGGAGGATTCTGATGGTGAGGTGGTTTGTTTAAGTCAGGCACCCGGGGAGACACCTGTTGTCCGTGGGAGGAATATGGCCGTTGACATGCCAGGTGAAAATACCAAAAAAATCAGCTCTTCGGTGTGGAGGTATTTCAACAGAAATGCGGACAACTGGTGTCAAGCCGTGTGTTCCCTTTGTCAAGCTGTAATAAGTAGGGGTAAGGACGTTAACCACCTCGGAACATCCTCCCTTATACGTCACCTGCAGCGCATTCATAATAAGTCAGTGACAAGTTTAAAAACTTTGGGTGACAGCGGAAGCAGTCCACTGACCAGTAAATCCCTTCCTCTTGTAACCAAGCTCACGCAAACCACCCCACCAACTCCCTCAGTGTCAATTTCCTCCTTCCCCAGGAATGCCAATAGTCCTGCAAGCCATGTCACTGGCAATTCTGACGATTCCTCTCCTGCCTGGGATTCCTCCGATGCATCCTTGCGTGTAACGCCTACTGCTGCTGGCGCTGCTGTTGTTGCTGCTGGGAGTCGATGGTCATCCCAGAGGGGAAGTCGTAAGACCACTTTTACTACTTCCACCAAGCAATTGACTGTCCAACAGTCCTTTGCGAGGAAGATGAAATATCACAGCAGTCATCCTACTGCAAAGCGGATAACTGAGGCCTTGGCATCCTGGGTGGTGAGAACCGTGGTTCCGGTATCCATCATTACTGCAGAGCCAACTAGAGACTTGTTGGAGGTACTGTGTCCCCGGTACCAAATACCATCTAGGTTCCATTTCTCTAGGCAGGCGATACCGAAAATTTACACAGACCTCAGAAAAAGAGTCACCAGTGTCCTAAAAAATGCAGCTGTACCCAATGTCCACTTAACCACGGACATGTGGACAAGTGGAGCAGGGCAGGGTCAGGACTATATGACTGTGACAGCCCACTGGGTAGATGTATGGACTCCCGCCGCAAGAACAGCAGCGGCGGCACCAGTAGCAGCATCTCGCAAACGCCAACTCTTTCCTAGGCAGGCTACGCTTTGTATCACCGGTTTCCAGAATACGCACACAGCTGAAAACCTCTTACGGCAACTGAGGAAGATCATCGCGGAATGGGGTTACCCCAATTGGACTATCCTGTGGATTTGTGGCATCGGACAACGCCAGCAATATTGTGTGTGCATTAAATATGGGCAAATTCCAGCACGTCCCATGTTTTGCACATACCTTGAATTTGGTGGTGCAGAATTATTTAAAAAACGACAGGGGCGTGCAAGAGATGCTGTCGGTGGCCAGAAGAATTGCGGGACACTTTCGGCGTACAGGCACCACGTACAGAAGACTGGAGCACCACCAAAAACTACTGAACCTGCCCTGCCATCATCTGAAGCAAGAAGTGGTAACGAGGTGGAATTCAACCCTCTATATGCTTCAGAGGTTGGAGGAGCAGCAAAAGGCCATTCAAGCCTATACAATTGAGCACGATATAGGAGGTGGAATGCACCTGTCTCAAGCGCAGTGGAGAATGATTTCAACGTTGTGCAAGGTTCTGATGCCCTTTGAACTTGCCACACGTGAAGTCAGTTCAGACACTGCCAGCCTGAGTCAGGTCATTCCCCTCATCAGGCTTTTGCAGAAGAAGCTGGAGACATTGAAGGAGGAGCTAACACGGAGCGATTCCGCTAGGCATGTGGGACTTGTGGATAGAGCCCTTAATTCGCTTAACAAGGATTCACGGGTGGTCAATCTGTTGAAATCAGAGCACTACATTTTGGCCACCATGCTCGATCCTAGATTTAAAGCCTACCTTGGATCTCTCTTTCCGGCAGACACAAGTCTGCTGGGGTTGAAAGACCTGCTGGTGAGAAAATTGTCAAGTCAAGCGGAACGCGACCTGTCAACATCTCCTCCTTCACATTCTCCCGCAACTGGGGGTGCGAGGAAAAGGCTCAGAATTCCGAGCCCACCCGCTGGCGGTGATGCAGGGCAGTCTGGAGCGACTGCTGATGCTGACATCTGGTCCGGACTGAAGGACCTGACAACGATTACGGACATGTCGTCTACTGTCACTGCATATGATTCTCTCACCATTGAAAGAATGGTGGAGGATTATATGAGTGACCGCATCCAAGTAGGCACGTCACACAGTCCGTACTTATACTGGCAGGAAAAAGAGGCAATTTGGAGGCCCTTGCACAAACTGGCTTTATTCTACCTAAGTTGCCCTCCCACAAGTGTGTACTCCGAAAGAGTGTTTAGTGCCGCCGCTCACCTTGTCAGCAATCGGCGTACGAGGTTACATCCAGAAAATGTGGAGAAGATGATGTTCATTAAAATGAATTATAATCAATTCCTCCGCGGAGACATTGACCAGCAGCAATTGCCTCCACAAAGTACACAGGGAGCTGACATGGTGGATTCCAGTGGGGACGAATTGATAATCTGTGAGGAGGGGGATGTACACAGTGATATATCGGAGGATGATGATGAGGTGGACATCTTGCCTCTGTAGAGCCAGTTTGTGCAAGGAGAGATTAATTGCTTCTTTTTTTGGGGGGGTCCAAACCAACCCGTCATATCAGTCACAGTCGTGTGGCAGACCCTGTCACTGAAATGATGGGTTGGTTAAAGTGTGCATGTCCTGTTTTGTTTATACAACATAAGGGTGGGTGGGAGGGCCCAAGGACAATTCCATCTTGCACCTCTTTTTTCTTTTCTTTTTCTTTGCGTCATGTGCTGTTTGGGGAGGGTTTTTTGGAAGGGCCATCCTACGTGACACTGCAGTGCCACTCCTAGATGGGCCCGGTGTTTGTGTCGGCCACTAGGGTCGCTAATCTTACTCACACAGCTACCTCATTGCGCCTCTTTTTTTCTTTGCGTCATGTGCTGTTTGGGGAGGGTTTTTTGGAAGGGCCATCCTGCGTGACACTGCAGTGCCACTCCTAGATGGGCCTGGTGTTTGTGTCGGCCACTAGGGTCGCTAATCTTACTCACACAGCAGCTACCTCATTGCTCCTCTTTTTTTCTTTGCGTCATGTGCTGTTTGGGGAGGGTTTTTTGGAAGGGCCATCCTGCGTGACACTGCAGTGCCACTCCTAGATGGGCCCGGTGTTTGTGTCGGCCACTAGGGTCGCTAATCTTACCCACACAGCTACCTCATTGCGCCTCTTTTTTTCTTTGCGTCATGTGCTGTTTGGGGAGGGTTTTTTGGAAGGGCCATCCTGCGTGACACTGCAGTGCCACTCCTAGATGGGCCCGGTGTTTGTGTCGGCCACTAGGGTCGCTAATCTTACTCACACAGCTACCTCATTGCGCCTCTTTTTTTCTTTGCGTCATGTGCTGTTTGGGGAGGGTTTTTTGGAAGGGACATCCTGCGTGACACTGCAGTGCCACTCCTAAATGGGCCCGGTGTTTGTGTCGGCCACTAGGGTCGCTTATCTTACTCACACAGCGACCTCGGTGCAAATTTTAGGACTAAAAATAATATTGTGAGGTGTGAGGTATTCAGAATAGACTGAAAATGAGTGTAAATTATGGTTTTTGAGGTTAATAATACTTTGGTATCAAAATGACCCCCAAATTATATGATTTAAGCTGTTTTTTAGTGTTTTTTGAAAAAAACACCCGAATCCAAAACACACCCGAATCCGACAAAAAAAATTCGGTGAGGTTTTGCCAAAACGCGGTCGAACCCAAAACACGGCCGCGGAACCGAACCCAAAACCAAAACACAAAACCCGAAAAATTTCAGGCGCTCATCTCTAGTATGTAATAAGTTCATGCAAAACTGGATAAACACTAAAATCTCTATAATATAATGAATATTAATGTAAATTATGAATACATTAGTGTGGTTGATAGGTGTACATTTCATAAGAAAATCACGCCGCTTTTTCATTTAGTTTGTGGATACAACAAACTACATATCCCATGAATCACTGAGTTGCATCCGGTCTAACCTAATTGGTGGAAACCCGATGCACACTGTGATTGGATGACAGGACTATACCTGGACAGGTAAATATTGCATAAGGTAGAATTCCACATTCCCTGATGAAGCCGCCCAGGTGAAACGTGCACGTAGGAGACACAGCGCATGTGCACGCCACCGTTACTGCTCTGGCGCACGGGTCAGACCCGTCGGCGTTAGACTCACTTGTCATCGGCGCTACCATGCAGGACCATCCCCAATGATGACCAGACAGAGAGGGGATAGCTATAGCAATGGCGCCCGCCGGACACCAATTACAGTGAGTGCCTCTGATCACAGACACACGGGGAACGGGAAGCCGCACCTGATGCACCTGATGCGCCTGCCGATTAAGAACAAGTGCCTCCAGTGACCAGCGCTGAAGGGAGGACTGCAATCCATTGCATGAGGTAAGTACAGTCTCCTCAGCAGCACACTGACAGGAATTATTACCAGATGATAGTGATAATCATTTCTTCTCAGACGGCTATATATTAGTTCTATAGGAATTCATACTAGTGTTTGAGTAAATGACATGCAGTTAAGACGCTGTCAGCAAATGAGATGCTTTTATATATATATATATATATATATATATATATATATACACATATATATACAGTTGTGCTCATAAGTTTACATACCCTAGCAGTATTTGTGATTTTCTGGCCATTTGTCAGAGAATATGAATGATAACTCACAAGCTTTTCTGCAAAGCTGGCAAGCCTAATTTGAAGAATCGGTGAGGCGGAAGTTCTTGAAACTCCAGTCTGTACTCCTGGGACACAATATACTGTACTCGCCCCTCCCTGCTGGGTTCCCATCGTCGGTATGCTGACCGCCGGTCAGCCATACTGCACCCCAATGAATAGATTGTCTCACTTCAATGCTACAGACAATGGGTTTGAATCCCGGGTATGTCAGCATCTTGAAATGTATTAAAGGACAGTGTGACTGACTAACAAAGAAATCTCAGGTTAAGTTCATGAATGCTGTATAGGTATTAGCGACAGAAGGGGTCAGAGTAGGAGACGGGCGGTCAGGAGATGCTAGGCTTCAAAAAGGGGGGGAAACTGCAAGTGAAAGTAATTAAAACAGATAATTGACAAGTGCCACCAACAGCGCCCCCTACCCTGCAGCGCTATGTGTGGTACCCCTCTGCACATACCTAGTTACGGCCCTGGGTTCATTGTTAGGGTCTCCTGCCCTGTGCTGCCACGTCATCATGGCAACCGGGAGACAAGTGCTAGTGGAGTAACCTGAGCGCAGCTGATACTCCGGTTCGGGTCTTTTGCTGTGCAGTGGTTATAGGCTCTGTGCACGGCAGGGGATCCGGTGCTGGTTTTTGTGCTCACAGTCTGTGAGGTCTGAGTGGGGCGTGGACAGCACCTACTTTATAAGGCCTCTTCTCAGGGTAAGCAGATGCTGCTGAATCTTTGTTGGTTAGTCAGTTCATGAAAGTTAGCCAGTACTGTGTAGCTTTGTATTTGTTTGTTGCTTACTGCAAATAGGCCTGGGGATTTGGTATTACACTCTGCCAATCCAGACCTAGCAGTAAGACTGGAGTCAGTCGCTTAGCTTGCAGGTGTTCTGTTACCACTCTGTGAACTTAGCAAGTTTGCGGCTGTATTCTAAGACTTGCCTGTCTAATCCTGTCTCACTGTGCTAGGTGTCAGGGGTCAGTTTAGTGGCAGTAAGCTAAAACCTGTGCACTGCAAGTGAGAAATAGGATTGTGGAGACTCTCCTTGTGTCTATCATTCCATCTCTGACCAAGGAGTTTACTGCCACACCCGTTGGTAACCCTTTAGGGTTTTGCTGTTGCCCTTAGCGACAGCATTTCGGGTTCTCTACGTATTAAAACACAACATCTTGCTTTTTCCATCTGTGCAGTTCTAATACTAGGGAGATACCCAGTTCCTTAGCCTCTGGGCTTCTCTGTTCACTTTGTGTGTATTTTGTTACCCTATTACCTCCTGTGTACGTTATGTCATATTCCCCAGTTTGTCTGTAAGTCCATTTGTTTTGCATAACAGTTCAAACACCAGTACATTCCTGCAGACACTGGAGTGCATAACAGTTCTGACACCAGTACTTTCCTGCAGGCACTGGTGTGCATAACATATTCAGCAGCCTAATACTCCTGTTGAAATTTTGTGGGAATATGGAGCATACCCCTCAAAATACGTTGCAACAGGTGGTCGATCAGGTGCAGGTCCTGACTCGACAATTTAATGATTTGTCCATTAAAATGCACACCTCCCAGGCTGCTGGCGGAGCTCCCGCAGCAGCAGCACCTGCAGGGGTTAAGGAGCCGAAAGTAAATCTCCCGGATCGTTTTTCTGGAGATCGCTCGCAGTTCTTTTCTTTCAAGGAGAGCTGCAAGCTATACTTCCGGCTTAGGCCTCAGTCTTCTGGGTCGGAGATTCAGCGGGTGGGCATAGTGATTTCCTTGCTACAAGGAGACCCACAGGTCTGGGCATATGGGTTGCAGCCTGACTGTCCGTCGCTTAAAAGTGTTGATGCTTTTTTTACGGCACTGGGCTTGTTGTATGATGACCCTGACAAGACGGCCTCAGCCGAGGCTCAGATTTCGATCCTTAAGCAAGGGCGAAGGCCAGTTGAGGTTTACTGTACGGAGTTTCGGAGGTTGGCCCATGATACCCAGTGGAATGACCCAGCCCTGAGACACCAGTACCGAAGAGGTCTTTCTAACCAGATAAAGGACCAACTGGTACAATATCCCTTGCCTGATAGCTTGGATCAGCTCATGCAGTTATCCATCCGGGTGGATAGACGGCTGAGAGAGCGTAGGCTTGAAAGGGAGACTGAGATTTCCTTCCTTCCCAAGGGAACCTCAGACTCTGAGGAATTTTCTGAGGAGCCTATGCAGATTGGGGCTACCCGCCTCTCCTCGCGTGAGAAGACGCGGAGGAGACAGCAGGGGTTGTGTTTGTACTGTGGGAATAAAGGTCATGTGGTAGTATCATGCCCAGAAAAGCCGGAAAACTTCAGGGCCTGAGGGTGATGGGAAATATCCTGTCAGGCCAGAAGTCAGAATTTCCCAAGAAGACTTTTATCATTCCGGTGACCTTGAAGATCCTCGGTCAAACTGTCAAGACTGAGGCCTTTGTGGACAGTGGGGCCGACGGGGTTTTTATGGACCGCCAATTCGCCCTGAAACACTCTGTTCCCTTAGTACCATTGGCATCGGAAATTGAGATATGTGGGTTAAACGGGGAACCATTATCCCAAGGTAAAATTACCTCTTGCACTAGCCAGATTTCTTTGTTTATTGGAGCCACACACTCTGAAAAATTGTCCTTTTATGTGACTGTCTGTACTTTTGCCCCATTGGTGTTGGGGTTACCCTGGTTAAGGGCCCACAATCCTCAATTTGACTGGGTCTCTGGGGAGATTCTTAGTTGGGGTACTGATTGTTTTAGGAGTTGCTTGAGCCTTCCAGTCAGGCTCTCGCAGCTAAGTTTGCCAGGATTGCCAGGGTGTTATGCAGATTTTGCGGACGTGTTCTCCAAAAAAGTTGCAGAGGTACTACCTCCCCATCGCCCCTATGACTGTGCCATTGATTTGTTGCCAAATGCTAAGCTTCCCAAGAGCAGGTTGTACTCCCTGTCACGTCCTGAGACTCAGGCTATGGCAGAGTACATTCAGGAGAACTTGGCTAAGGGATTTATCAGACCTTCACAGTCTCCAGTTGGGTCGGGGTTCTTTTTCGTGGGTAAAAAGGACGGTTCGTTGCGACCCTGCATCGACTTCAGGGAATTGAACCGTATCACGATTAAAAACTCATACCCACTGCCTCTCATTTCGGTCTTGTTTGACCAGCTTCGTACTGCCACCATTTTTTCTAAGATTGACCTACGCGGTGCGTACAATCTAATCCGAATAAGAGAGGGGGATGAATGGAAGACTGCCTTTAATACCCACTCAGGGCATTATGAATATTTGGTGATGCCTTTTGGGCTCTGTAATGCCCCGGCAGTCTTCCAGGATTTCATGAATGATGTGCTCAGGGAATATTTGGATAGATTCTTAGTTGTATACTTAGATGACATCCTAATCTTCTCCCATTCCCTGGAGGAACATCGGAAGCATGTACGCTTAGTCCTCCAGAAACTCAGAGACCACCGGCTTGGGGCGAAGCTGGAGAAGTGCGAATTTGAAGTTCAGCAAATCGCATTTCTAGGATATATTATCTCCCCAGAAGGTTTCCAAATGGAGGGTTCCAAGGTACAGGCAGTCCTGGATTGGGTGCAGCCCACTAGTTTGAAGGCGCTTCAGCGTTTCCTGGGCTTTGCGAATTTTTATAGACGATTTATCGCTGGATTTTCGTCTATAGTGGCGCCCTTGGTGGCACTCACTAAGAAAGGGGCGGATGTTGCTCACTGGTCTTGTGAGGCTAAAGCGGCTTTTGCCCGTCTCAAAAGGGCATTTGTTTCGGCCAAGGTGCTGCGACACCCAGATCCAGAGCGTCCTTTTGTGGTGGAGGTGGATGCCTCTGAGATGGGTATTGGGGCAGTGCTTTCTCAGATGGGAGTGTCTGATAATCGCCTTCATCCCTGTGCTTACTTTTCCCGTAAATTTTCGCCTGCCGAGATGAATTATGACGTGGGTAACCGGGAATTGTTGGCTATTAAGGATGCACTCGAGGAGTGGAGACACTGGCTTGAGGGGGCTAAGTTTGTGGTCTCAATTCTCACTGACCATAAGAATCTGGCATATTTAGAGTCAGCGAAGCGTCTCAATGCCAGGCAGGCACGATGGGCTTTGTTTTTTGCTCGCTTTAATTTTTTGATAACATATCGCCCTGGGTCAAAAAACATCAAGGCTGATGCGCTCTCGCGGAGTTTTGCTCCAATCCAGGAGACCACCGAGGAGCCGTTGCCCATTGTTTCCCCATCATGTATTAAAGTGGGCATTACCCAGGACCTATTATCATTAGTCCTTAGAGCACAGGAGCAGGCTCCTCCAGACCTTCCGGTAGGTCTTTTGTTTGTGCCTCCTAGGTTAAGACAGCGAGTGTTCCTGGAATTCCATGCCAAGAAGTCGGCAGGTCACCCGGGTATTGCCAGAACTCGGGAGTTGCTATCTAGGGCGGTGTGGTGGCCCTCGGTGGCTAAGGATGTGGATCAGTGGGTTCGGGCATGTGACATCTGTGCCCGAAATAAGACTCCTAGAGGGGTTCCTGTTGGCCCATTACATCCACTCTCTATCCCATCTAAGCCATGGACCCACATTTCAATGGATTTTGTGGTGGACTTGCCCAAATCCTCGGGGATGACAGCCATCTGGGTTGTCGTTGACAGGTTTTCGAAGATGGCGCACTTCGTTCCACTGGTTGGGCTGCCATCAGCCAGACGCCTGTCTGAATTATTTATGCTGCATGTTGTGCGTCTCCACGGGTTGCCACTTGATGTGGTCTCTGACCGCGGATCCCAGTTTGTGGCCAAATTCTGGAGGGCATTTTGTTCCGATCTCCAGATTTCTGTCAGCTTGTCGTCTGGCTACCATCCGCAGTCTAATGGGCAGACTGAAAGGGTGAACCAGTCCTTGGAGCAGTTCCTCAGGTGTTATGTCTCCAAGTGTCAGACTGACTGGGTTGCTCATCTGTCCATGGCGGAGTTTGCCTATAACAACGCGGCTCACTCTGCTACAGGGATCTCTCCCTTCCTTTGTGTGTATGGGCATCATCCTAAGGCCAATTCTTTTGACCCCCTGGACTCCACGCCTGGTGGTTCCTCTGTGGTTTCGGTCCTTAGAGGTATTTGGAGGAAAGTGAAGAAAGCCCTTGTGTCTGTGTCATTAGTGACAAAAATGGTTTTTGATAAGCGGAAAAGACCCTGCAGCTTCAAATTAGGAGACTTCGTCTGGTTGTCTACCAAGAATTTGAAGTTGAGACAGCCATCTCATAAGTTAGGGCCCCGGTTCATCGGCCCTTATAAGATCACCAGGGTTATCAATCCGGTGGCATTTCGGTTAGATCTGCCCCGTTCTTTGGGTATCAATAAAACATTTCATTGTTCCCTTTTAAAACGGGCGATTAGTAATCCTTCTTCCAGTGGAAGACCTTCCCCTCTTCTGATACGTGGCCAGAGGGAGTTTGTTGTTGAAAGGATTCTTGACTCCAAGGTGGTTCGGGGTCGGCTGTCATTTTTGGTGCACTGGAAGGGGTATGGCCCGGAGGAGCGGTCGTGGGTGCGCAGTTGTGATCTTCATGCCCCCAGACTGATACGCTCTTTCTTCTCGCAGTTCCCCGATAAACCCGGTGGTAGGGGTTCTTTGACCCCTCGTCAGAGGGGGGGTACTGTTAGGGTCTCCTGCCCTGTGCTGCCACGTCATCATGGCAACCGGGAGACAAGTGCTAGTGGAGTAACCTGAGCGCAGCTGATACTCCGGTTCGGGTCTTTTGCTGTGCAGTGGTTATAGGCTCTGTGCACGGCAGGGGATCCGGTGCTGGTTTTTGTGCTCACAGTCTGTGAGGTCTGAGTGGGGCGTGGACAGCACCTACTTTATAAGGCCTCTTCTCAGGGTAAGCAGATGCTGCTGAATCTTTGTTGGTTAGTCAGTTCATGAAAGTTAGCCAGTACTGTGTAGCTTTGTATTTGTTTGTTGCTTACTGCAAATAGGCCTGGGGATTTGGTATTACACTCTGCCAATCCAGACCTAGCAGTAAGACTGGAGTCAGTCGCTTAGCTTGCAGGTGTTCTGTTACCACTCTGTGAACTTAGCAAGTTTGCGGCTGTATTCTAAGACTTGCCTGTCTAATCCTGTCTCACTGTGCTAGGTGTCAGGGGTCAGTTTAGTGGCAGTAAGCTAAAACCTGTGCACTGCAAGTGAGAAATAGGATTGTGGAGACTCTCCTTGTGTCTATCATTCCATCTCTGACCAAGGAGTTTACTGCCACACCCGTTGGTAACCCTTTAGGGTTTTGCTGTTGCCCTTAGCGACAGCATTTCGGGTTCTCTACGTATTAAAACACAACATCTTGCTTTTTCCATCTGTGCAGTTCTAATACTAGGGAGATACCCAGTTCCTTAGCCTCTGGGCTTCTCTGTTCACTTTGTGTGTATTTTGTTACCCTATTACCTCCTGTGTACGTTATGTCATATTCCCCAGTTTGTCTGTAAGTCCATTTGTTTTGCATAACAGTTCAAACACCAGTACATTCCTGCAGACACTGGAGTGCATAACAGTTCTGACACCAGTACTTTCCTGCAGGCACTGGTGTGCATAACATTCATGTAATAGGCAAAACCAGTGGCGGCGGCTGCCAATCATAAAATATGTGGCCAAACAGAAGGAAATCCTGTCCCTCACCACATAACTGACCCTAAGGATGACAAATAAAATAGGATTTTGGTTACCTACCACTAAATCCTTTTCTCGTAGTCCGTAGAGGATGCTGGGGTCCACATTAGTACCATTGGGTATTGACGGGTCCACCAGCAGCCATTGCCACTTTAAGAGTTTGAGAGTGTGGGCTGACTCCTCCCTCTGCGCCCCTCCTACCAGACTCAGTCTAGAAACTGTGCCCGAGGAGACGTACATCTTCGAGAGAAGGATTTTACACAGATAGTGGCGAGATTCATACCAGCTCACACATACAAGGCACATCAAGCTAACTAGCTTGAAACGCAGCAATGGCTGAAACATTACTTACCAAGCAACAATGCAGTACTCAACTAAAATGAAGTTGGACTGAACCAAATAACGATAGCAGAAAAACAAAGCGCTGAGCGGGCGCCCAGCTTCCTCTACGGACTGCGAGAAAAGGATTTACCGGTAGGTAACCAAAATCCTGTTTTCTCTTTCGTCTTCAAGGATGCTGGGGTCCACATTAGTACCATGGGGATGTACCAAAGCTCCCAGAACGGGAGGGAGAGCGTGGAGGCTCCTGCAGAACTGATTGACCAATCTTCAGGTCCACAGCGGCCAAAGTATCGAACTTGTAGAAATTTTCAAACGTGGTTGACCCAGACCAAGTAGCCGCTCGACAAAGCTGTATAGCCGAGACACCCCGTGCAGCCGCCCAGGAAGAACCTACCTTACGATTAGAGTGGGCCTTAACAGACGTAGGACACGGCAATCCTGCCGTAGAATACGCATGCTGGATAGTGAACCTGATCCAGCGAGAGATCGTCTGCTTAGAAGCAGGACACCCAATTTTCTTGGGATCATACATGACAAACAGAGAGTCCGATTTTCTGTGATGAGCAGTCCTCTTCACATAGATTTTCAGAGCCCTTACAGCATCCAAGGACTTTGATGAAATTGAGGAGTCAGTAGCAACTGGCACCACAATAGGTTGGTTGATATGAAATGCTGACACAATCTTCGGAAGAAACTGCTGACGTGTCCGAAGCTCGGCCCTATCTTCATGGACAAAGCCCCCAACTCCGACACACATCTAGCAGAAACTAAGGCTAACAATGTGACAGCCTTCCACGTGAGAAACTTGACCTCAACCTCCTGTAGAGGCTCAAACCAGTCTGACTGGAGGAACTGCAACACCACATTAAGATCCCAGGGCGCAATAGGCGGCACAAAGGGAGGCTGGATGTGTAGAACTCCCTTCAAAAAAGTCTGAACCTCAGGGCAGCCAACTGTTTCTGGAAGAAAATGGATAGGGCCAAAATTTGGACCTTTACGGATCCCAACCTCAGGCCCATATCCACACCTGCTTGCAGGAAGAGGAGAAAACGTCACAGTTGAAGCTCCACTGTAGGAAACTTCTTGGACTCACACCAAGATACATATTTTTTCCAAATACGATGGTAATGTTTAGATGTAACTCCTTTCCTAGCCTGTGTCAGGGTAGGAATAACCTTGTTCGGAATGCCCTTCCGAGCTAGTATCAGGCGTTCAACCTCCATGCCATCAAACGCAGCCCTGGTAAGTCTTGATAGGTGAACGGCCCCTGCTGCAGCAGATCCTCCCGAAGAGGAAGAGGCCTCTGCTCCTATAGCAGTAGATCCAGAAGATCTGCGTACCAAGACCTTCTTGGCCAGTCTGGAGCAATGAGGATTGCATGAACCCTTGTTCTCCTTATGAGCTTTAGCACTCTTGGAATGAGTGGAAGTGGAGGAAACAAGTACACTGACTGGAACACCCACGGAGTCACTAGGGCGTCCACCGCCATGGCTTGCAGGTCCCTCAACCTCGAACAATACCGCCGAAGCTTCTTGTTGAGATGAGAGGCCATCATGTCTATTTGAGGTATATCCCAAAGATTTGTCACCTACGGATGGAGTCCCCACTCTCCTGGATGGAGATCGTTTCTGCTGAGGAAGTCCGCTTCCCAGTTGTCTACTCCCGGAATGAAGATTGCTGACAGCGCCAACACGTGTTTTTCTGCCCAGAGGATGATTTTTGTTACCTCTGACATTGCAGCCCTGCTCTTCGTTCTGCCCTGTCGGTTTATGTAGGCCACCATCGTTACATTGTCCGACTGCACTTGAATGGCTCGATCTCGCAGAAGATGGAGAAGACCGTTGTACACGGCTCTTAGTTCTAGAATGTTTATCGGCAGGCCGGCTTCCAGACTTGACCACCTTCCTTGGAAGGTCTCCCCTTGAGTGACTGCGCCCCAGCCTTGGAGACTAGCATCCGTGGTTAGAAGGATCCAGTCCTGTTCATGTGTAGAAGTAGGTTCATATGTCACTCATCCTCTTTTAGGTAAAAGACTAACGATTAAACAAGTGCTCACTTGCATCAGCCGACGTGTGATATATATGATCAAATGCCCATGTGTACTGGCATATGTGGGTAAAAAGCACATGCTTCTTTAGAGAAAGAGCAGAACAACACCGCTCATCAATTAGATTGGCATTGGAGGGGAAGGACAGTGACTAACCAGTAGCATGTCATTTGAAATCAGCTCGTCATTCTCTTGCTATTTTACGTTATAAACTGGTGGACCAAATACCTCTTTCTATAAGGGGAGGGCATAGAAATAAACTCCTGCTTTAGTTGGCAGCAAAATGGATTTCCAGTGCAACACGGTAGCCCCTGTGGCCTCAATGAGCATCTGACTTTTAACTGTTTCCTTTAGTCTGACTATTGTATATTAAGGATAATCATTGATATACATATATATTGAGGCGTCAGATCCCAGATCTATACTAAGCGGTTATAGATCGTGTTTCCAGTCTGTAAAAATTGAAAAAGTTGCTCTTATGCAACGAAACGCGTTGGTGAGACCTGCCTGACTGTGTTATCTCCCTTCCTGCGGATATTCTGGACCTGGACCAAGTCCCCGTTGGAAATTTGCATTGGACCATACAAAGACATTCCTATCTCATCGTGGGAAGTCAATCTCCACCATACGACGAGGAACAGCCTTTGCGGACGCAGATTCGCTTATATACCTCTAAAGATCTTGGTGATAACTATATTCCACGGATAGGACATTGGGCCTTACAAATCAAAGGGGACTGTTATAGGAACAGCTTCATTACACCAGACATTCTCATTATTAATATCCGGCATTGGGAGTTACACCGGTCATCATTCTTGAATTGTTTTTATATAGAGTTTTTATGTGGTATTAACCACTTACATGCATTGCATTCTTGATGTTTTATACCCAGATATAATTCTTATTAAATTGTGAATTTACTTGTGACCCACCTTTGCATTTGTGACCATTTTAGCGCTATTTCTTGTTTCTGCTATTGTAATCAGGGGTCTGACCAGCCCCAGTTTTTTAGCTGCTGAGGTGAACCTCACATCCAGCGCCTGAGTAGTCATAACTTAGGGTATTTCCTTTCCTTTTTTTGCTGTAAAAATTTATATATCTGAATAATTTTCTTGTTGCCTTGCCGATTTCAAGATGGCGCCCATGTTCGGTACATACCCTAAAAGATAGCCCAACTCACCCATACCACCTTACTGGACTATTCAGTTTTCCCATTTCCTGCACAGTTTTTGAAACAAAATCGTGTACTGCCACTTCTGAATCAATGTGTGTGTGTGTCTTATAACAAGTAAACAATAACGCTGCACATATGAGGAACAGCTTAGTAACAGTCGGGACCAAGAGCTACCACGGCCGCCAGTAGTCTACGTTGACTAGCAACCATTGGGACCATCTGCCCATGCGATGGCGTGACGCGGCGTCCCGATCGTTTGACGATGGCTGGGACCTGCTGAGGGAGAGAGATGCGGCTCATTATACTAGCCTACTACTGTATGATGTTAGCGGCAGAGAGCGTCATGCTTTGAAGACTGATCACATCACCGACGCAGTCTGACGTGTTCCGGAAACCTCATGTAGCCTTTGGTGCTGTCAGAGTGAATGGCGTTGTTACTCACTGATTTTGACCTTTGTATACAAACAACATATTTCCCAGGTAAAGGGATGATTGTTGGTTTAGCAGATATCTGATTGATGATTTCTAAAGAATGTGGATCACATGCAGTAATGTTGTTCCAGTGATTCTAACATAGCAGCCAAATACACACCCGTGGCCGACTCTCAGCTGCGCACAAAGCGTCTGTAGTTACCGGCAGCCGCGGAAGCCTATGATACCGCTTTATGCTAATGTGAGTGTCCGTGGTGTAACTAATGCTGAGGTTGTGAGTGTACAGGTGGGAACCCCGGCCTCTCACTGATTGTACGCTGGCTGCCGCAACTGTCACCATTAGTATCTGCGCTTTAACCAGCCTCATGCCAGGTACAGGAGATACGTCAGACGCGGGCTTCCCTTCCCCGTCCACACAAATCAGAATCACATGCCAGGGCACACCCACAAGTCACAATTCCAAAGTTTCATTTAAAAGGTGGGTAACCTGAGCCTGGCATGAGTTGCTGGGGCTTGTAGTTCCACAGCTGCTGGGCAATATTTTAGATTTATTTCCAGGGGCTGTTTGCACAGCATATAATACCTGTACTATGATCTGCCATGCAGTGCACTGTCCATCGTGTCATACTCATAAACTGAGTAATGCTATAGAAAGTTCTGCACTGCAATAAGAACTGAACGCAACGTAGAATAGGAGGCACTGAGCAGGGGAGGAAAATCAGGACAGCCGCAGCAGGTGAGTAACGCGGGGGCCTCCTCCTGCCCCCAGTAACAACGTGTAACAGGCTGATGTAACTAGGGGTGGTTCGGGATGAAAACCAGTCCATGAAACTTCTGTAGATAGCCCCAATGGAGGCGAGGTCTGCTGAGGATCCCCCCGAACCGGTCACAGCTGCGGCCCTCCCCACATTCCCTGCTGCAGCTTCAACTCCACTCCAACGCTGCCGCAGTGCACATAGTGCATCCGAGCGCGCAAGGACCGACCGTCCACAGGTCACACACACATGCTATGTACATTGCACCCCCCACCGGGTTGGTAAGGCGCTGGCAGTAAAGCCCCTTGCGTGCTCTCTGCACTGGCCACAGGTTCTATTCCCACTCTATGGGTGTGGACACCCACAAGAGGCAATAGACCCTGTGGGTCAGCATTTCGGCGTCCGTTGTGAGTGTTCGGGAATCCGGCGTTGGCATGGGTGACTGCCGGGATCACGAGTGCCAGTCACATGACCGAATTACCCCCACCATATACTGCTCCTTTATACACACTGTACCCACCATGCATGTGTGTGTGTATATATATATATATATATATATGTATATGTAACAATCTTGTATCCGGCACCTATAGCAATAGAGACGCAGTGTTACAGCTCTGGTACCCGCTGAATCACACTGCGTACACACACACATTGCAGCGGCACTCAGTGAAGGGTTACCTCTTCTTTCTTTGTACATATTACTTTTTATATGATCAGTTTCCTTGTGGTGGTTACAGTGTAAAAGTGAATATTTCTATTTCCCTAGTGAAGGGTTAAAACATGCTATATGAACTCTTTTGTGTTTGCAATGGATGCGTGCTGCCCTGTGCTAGGTGCCTTTGTCTCTCATACAGATACCAGGCTTGTGTGGGTCTGGCATCCAAGGTCAGCTCTATACTAGATGAAACCTGCTTTTTCTACTTCTGTGTGTTACTAAAAGATCCTGTGTTAAGTTTCGTCTGATGCAACGTATATAACATCTGCCTGGCAACTGCTATATCCAATTATGTTATGTCAAGTATTAACCACCCCTACGTACCCCACTAGGGCACCACCCCTAAGCCAATGAGCCCTTTTACACTTATCAGTTACACCCTTATGTGTTCTCTTTTTATACCAATGTTAAAACATTCAATAAAGCAGAGTGAATCTTAACTACTGGGTGTCAGACTCAATATATTGTATGTTAAGAATTGCTCTCACTGACGTCAGTAGGCCATCACATCGAGGTAATCAAAGAGAGATAGAAATTCTTTCAGCTGGGGGCTATGTCCGGGATTCAGTGATCGTCCCTGAATGGTAAAAATAGAGAATTTATTGTCTGTCTTTGCCATACAGGATTGCGGTCATACACTGAAGCTGAATCCGTGTCAGTGTTCCGGGAACACGTGACAAGGTAATATTTAAGTCCGGGACTTAATATTACGAAGTTTTATGTAAAAGCATAAAACAGGTATCAGGGATACCATAGAATCTTTAATGTCTGGGACTTAAAGATACGTCTGAGAAAGGACCAGGCGTCCAAGCGCAATTCTCCAAAGACGTTAGTATCTGGGATACTTAAAAAAAAATATAGACCTGGGGTCTATACATAACGTAGATTATACCTCGATCTGATCGTCTATATATATATTCTTGTATGTTGTAGTGAGATAAGTTCTTATATTTGGTTCAGACGGCTGGTAAGTTTTCGTCTGCCAGATATCTTTACTCAAACACTTTTCTTGCTTCCTGTTTAAAACGCTGTATTTTTCTGACATCTTGTACGAAGGTAAGCGTACCCGTCAAAAGATTTCATGTTCTCATTATACAGATAATATTGTGATATTGTCAATGACTAATTAACTGGTGTTAGCTAATGCATGCATAGAAAGTTTTTGTAAATTGCATTTTTTGTTGTGAAATTGCATAGAAGGTTTTTTTTGTAAACTGCATTTTTGTTGTGATATTGCATAGACAGTTGTTGTAAGTTGTTGTGGAAATTGCGTAGAAAGCTGGTGTAGATTGCATTTACTATGGGAGGGGGTCAGAGTAAGACAGTCATTTATCCCCCGCCCCTCCCTGGTGAGACATGCAAGATGTATGTCGCCCGCAACTCTACCTCAGAGTATTACTTAGTTAACCCATGGGTGGATAATTTAGCGGGATGGACAGAGAAAGCAGGACAGGACTCATTCCTACGGGAAGGCAGTAATTACCTTTTCTATATGGAGATTTAAGAAAAAATGTCAGTTCCCAACAGCACAGAAGCGAGGCTGCAGAGAGATCCCTCTCCCTCCCCCTTGCATTCCAATGTATCCTGCGCTCAGAGACACAAATCTCTTGGCAGCAGTAACCCTTTCACACCAAATGGGATTGCCTCCAGCTCCACTGCTGGAGGGTGCGTCCACTAGCTCTATCCCTAGCACCAATAACCCAGAGTTTAGATAATAGTAAAACACTGTCCCAAGCCCACTATTACCCTCGATGGCTGTATATCTTGTTTGCGCAAAGCTTGCAAAGGACGCAGCTATACACATATGAAGGAAGTCTTTTTTGCCTGTCGCTGTAGCTTGTAAACAGAAACCTTCATAGTCTGTTACTGCGTTTTGGAAAAGGTTTAAGGACTGCTGGACAGATGACGCTAGCTTACCTTTGCTTAACTTAGAAAGCTTACTCACTTCCCCACTCACTCATAACTATCAGAACTCCAGACGCTTTGACAGACAGAACCAACCCCGCAGTCAGTAAAGATTCCAAAGACCCCGCGCACTGACGGGGCCCGGAGGAGGGTATCCCAGCCTTTATTCAACTCTCCCGTCATAGTAAAGATTCACCTCTGCTGCCACTTATTATAAATGGAAGTAAAATTCCCTTTTTAGTGGACAGCGGTGCAACAACCAGTGTTTTGTGTTCTGACTTATGTAGTATCCCCTCTCACCAGAAAAGATAGAAGGTCTCCGCCCCATGATACAGCAATTCTTACAACAGGGTATCTCAGACATATTGTATCACCATACTGTACTCCTGTGAACCCTGTTGCCAAAGCTGATGGTAGTATAAGATTTGTACAGGATCTCAGAGCGAACAATCAGTTAATTGTCCCAATTGCACCAATTGTTCCAGATGTAAACTCACTCATTTCTGCAATCCCTGCAGATGCTGCGTTCTTCTCTGTAATTGATTTGAAGAATGCCTTTTTTTTCAGCATACCTGTAGATTCACAGACACAATTACTTTTGCCTTTTCTTTTGAGGGTAAACAACTTACCTGGTGCAGATTATTGACGCACCTGTTGTCTCCAGGCCACATTGAGGCCCTGGCAACCTCACCATGGTTCAGTCCTGCTACAGTATGCAGATGATCTGCTGCTCTGTAGTCAAACTGAGGAGGCCTGCCGAGAGGATGGTGTTTCATTACTAAACTGGCTTTGTGAATGTGGACACAAGGTGTCCAAAATAAAAATGCAATGGTGTAAAAAGCATGTTGATTACTTAGGTTTTGTGCTCACTCAGGGAGAGAGGAAAGTCAGTCCACAACGCATACAGTCTGTATTGGGCCTGGTCACCCCAACTACCCAGAAGGAACTACTGTCCTTCCTGGGTATGGTAAATTACTGCAGACAGTGGATATCTGATTGCTCTTATTACGATAACATTTTGAGACAAGCCACACTGAAGGACAAACCTAAAACTGTACAATGGTCACAAGAAATGTTAACTGCATATGAAAGTTTAAAAATGTATGTTGATGAAAAGTCCGGCACTTGGCCTCCCCAATTATGTACTACCTTTCCATCTATATGCAAGGGACAATTGTAAAACCATGGCGGGGGTGCTCACACAGTTTCATGGAGGGAAGTTGCGCCCCGTGGCATTTTTTTCCCAAAGTCATGCCAGTGTCTGTGCAAGTTATGCCTGCCTGCCTCAAGGCTTTGGCAGCCTGTGCAATGGTTGCAGAAATGGCCACTACCCTCACTTTAGGCCACATCACAGTACTCCACACCACACATGATGTCCTGGCAATACTTAAAGGCTTACACACACAGCACATGTCAGCACAACGCCTTAGTGGATATGAAGTACTCCTTTTGAGTAACCCTACCCTTACCATTAAGTACACTGCTAGTTCTTCTGGCCCTGCACCCATTCTCAATACCCTTTTTAGGCTTGAAAGGTCCCGAGGATGAACCACCCGACCTACATGACTGTGCTGCTTCCATTGAAGCTGAAACTTCTCCCAGACTTGACATGTCTCCCGTTCCCATACCAGGCGCAGACATAGTTTTTGTTGACGGCTCCTGTAGTAGGCCCAATGACAATACATACCAGGCTGGCTATGCCATTGTCACCCTCCCTGACACTGTGTTGGAAACCCTACCAATACCTTATCAGTCCGCGCAAGCTGCAGAACTCATTGCACTCACTAGAGCATGTCCCTCCCTTGACAACGTCCATCTGCTCACTCAACTTCAAGCTGCTGCGACTAATACTGATCTCTCCGACTGGACTTACCCAATTCTGCAGAAAAAATCCTAAATCAGGATTAATCTGCAAAGAGGGGAAACCCTGTATGCCCCAGTCCAGTGCCCCTTTGCTCGTTGCCCAGTGCCGTGGTGTTGGTCACCGTGGTGAAGCCACAACACTCCTCCTACTAACCAATGATTTTTATGTTACTAATGCCAAATCACTTGTGGACCAGTATGTTAGCAGATGCATCACTTGCCTCAGGAACAACCCTAATAAAGCTAAACACCAGCATCTTGAATACCCCACAAAAGACTCTAGGTTACTCCCCATTTGAAATACTAATGGGCAGACCCTTTTCCTACACCCTGGGCTAAGAAACCACTAGTAATACAGGAAGGAGATCTAGAACTCATCAGAGAAGAGTATGTCAGGTCCCTGATAACAAAACTGAATGAAATTGAACATGAGGTTGTTTGTAAAAACCCTTTTGAATCCACAGGAACCTACACACCCCTTTAAAGTCAGAGACAGAGTCGTGGTGAAGGTGCTCCCCAGGAACAAGAGCCCAGGAGACTTCACCTATGGTCCAGAGACAGAGGTCGTAGCAGTTACCCGAACAGCAGTCCTGACAGAGGAAAGTCATACCTGGATCCATGCATCCCGAAAAAAAAGGTTCCTAGACCAGACCTAGAGAGGGAAGCAAGTGATTCCAGTGAGGTACGAACCGGGGCAGACAGCCCTGACCTCCCACCTAGCGAAGAAAGAAGAACAGAAGAAGATGAGGAACCTGTCCCCTATCTTTATCCTGGGGACTACCTTGATAGCCCTACTGGCCCTCACTCACTCACCACACAATATGTGAGGTTGATATTATACACACTAATGGGATCCCCACCTTGTGGTATAATTCCTCTAACACACACGTAGCCACATATATCCTTGACTATTTTATGTTCCCCAAAATTGCTGATGACAAATATTATATACAACAAAGGAGGAAATCAGGAATGTCTGAGACAGTATATATTTGTGTTACTGACGAATGGTACTATGACATTAGATATTATGGATCTAATTGTAATTCCTGGGAAGCTGTGGGGTGGAATACAGGAGTAGATTGGAAATATGGCCCATCGTTTGCAAAGAATAGATGGAGCAAATATGGAGTACCCCTACTTTCTAGACTGTCCATTCATAAGATGGATGAAGGCCCAAATTCATACAGGTTTAGACTAAACATAGTGAACCCTAGCAGAAGCAACAATGAGACTTATGTACTTGGTATATGGTGGCAAGCAGGGTACTATAGTGCAAGGCAAATGTTTTATTTGTGGGACATGTATAAAAACCCAAAATACCAGCCTAAAATTGCTCCCCAAAACAAACCTTTAAAGCCCCATATTGCCACTTCTAAAGATATGGTGGCTATTACTAACCCTACCTTTGAAGACACCCTAGCTATTGAAACTGGTTTCTCTGACATTAATTTTTGGTTGGAATGGATGAAGTATAGTGCTAACAAACACAATAAAAGCAACTGTTATGTCTGTGGCAAATCTAGGCCCCACCTAGGTACAGTGCCCCTTAATATACCCCTAGAACAGGAAAATTGTTTTTTCAGCCTTTTTAATGACACCAAAACAAATGACAGTCAGTGCGAAATGTGGAAAAGGGAATATCCCATATTGTCAAAAAATCCCAACCCAGGAAATACCATAACCATATATCCTGGAAACTATACCTGTTATACATCTAACATCACCACAGGGAGAAATTTAAAAACCTTCCCACCAGGGTATTGTGCAAATAAAAGAACAACTGTTTTAGTCAACCAAACTAGATCATTAGGCGACATTTATTACATATGTGGGGATATGAAACTTAGAAGTAAATTAGACACACCATGGTATGGTGAGTGTGCCCTGGCCAAAGTCATAATGCCACTCCTAATGATCACCGATGACCCCACTCCTCCCTCTAATACTCCTGCTAATCGAAAGAAAAGAGCACTCCCAGGAGGTAGCTTTGACCCCCACGTATACATTGATGCTATAGGGGTCCCAAGAGGTGTTCCAAATGAGTTCAAAGCTAGAGATGAAGTGGCTGCGGGTTTTGAATCATTGTTTCCTATAGTAACTGTAAATAAAAACGTAGCCTGGATTAATTATATATATTATAATCAACAAAGATTTGTTAATGATACCAAAGATGCTCTTAAAGGTATAGCTGAACAGCTAGAAGCCACTTCCCAAATGACATTTCAAAATAGAATGGCCCTTGACATGATTCTAGCAGAAAAAGGCGGTACATGTGTTTACATTAGTAAGGTGGAAGGCTGTTGTACATATATTCCTGACAACACTGGTCCCAATGGTAAGGTTACTTTAGCCATAAACAAGTTAGAAACCTTATCCATAGAACTTAAGAAAAATTCAGGTATTGATAACCCATGGAGCCAATATTTTGGGTGGTTTGAAAATTGGAAACAGGCTCTTGTGCAAATAAGCATATTTATACTCATAACTTTAATTCTTTTAGGCATTATAGTTTATTGTGTAATTCCCTGTGGAAAGAAACTTACCTCCAAAGGCATTGATAAGGCCCTGATGTATTATGATATAACCACCAGTCCTGTCACCTCCTCTGATAGTGAGGGACCCGACGATTATGTCCACTATCTCAAGAACTGGAGAAACAAGAAAGGAGCCTCACTCAAGAATCATGTCATATAATAATCATGATTCTAAGAGGGGATTGAAGGGTTACCTCTTCTTTCTTTGTACATATTACTTTTTATATGATCAGTTTCCTTGTGGTGGTTACAGTGTAAAAGTGAATATTTCTATTTCCCTAGTGAAGGGTTAAAACATGCTATATGAACTCTTTTGTGTTTGCAATGGATGCGTGCTGCCCTGTGCTAGGTGCCTTTGTCTCTCATACAGATACCAGGCTTGTGTGGGTCTGGCATCCAAGGTCAGCTCTATACTAGATGAAACCTGCTTTTTCTACTTCTGTGTGTTACTAAAAGATCCTGTGTTAAGTTTCGTCTGATGCAACGTATATAACATCTGCCTGGCAACTGCTATATCCAATTATGTTATGTCAAGTATTAACCACCCCTACGTACCCCACTAGGGCACCACCCCTAAGCCAATGAGCCCTTTTACACTTATCAGTTACACCCTTATGTGTTCTCTTTTTATACCAATGTTAAAACATTCAATAAAGCAGAGTGAATCTTAACTACTGGGTGTCAGACTCAATATATTGTATGTTAAGAATTGCTCTCACTGACGTCAGTAGGCCATCACATCGAGGTAATCAAAGAGAGATAGAAATTCTTTCACTCAGGAAAACATATAAGGAAACAGGTCTCCTGGTCAGCGCTTCAATGAATGTCTCATTTTCGTCAGGACAAAGTACAACAGTTACTCACCAGCTTTATGTGCTCCTCCTAACCATTTCCGCGCTGCTTCCCTCTGGTACCACCGGCGGGTGGGCCTCCCAATGACATCACTAAAGTGCGCCCATCACCATGGTTACATTGTCCCTAGGGAGCAGTGATTGAGGGTCTGCTAAGCCAGGTATTGGTAAAGCAGACAACAGCAGGGGATTGGTGTGCAGAGTCAGGTGACCGCTGTAGAGCCTGTGGTTGGCGAATCAGCGATCAGCGTCATGGCGGCGCCCATGTCTGAGTTTTGGAGGGAACTCTGGCATGGAGGAAGTAGGCCCAAATGCTGGGTGAGCAGAGCACTGTGGAGAGCTGAACTGGAATTAGGATGCCATGCTGGCATCGCTGTGCAGGGATAGCATGGACTGACTTCACTGCTGAACTCAGAACTCTACAGATACTCACACAGGCGGCCAATCAGAAGATTCAGCAGCCAGCAACACGGACTGACCTCCCAATGGATTCAGAATATACTTGGTACTAATGATCTGGGCTGAACCCAGTGAGCAGAACACTCCTGGGATGCAGGGCTGATGTCAGAGATACGTCACAAAACAAGAGGGATGAAGGGGGTCATTCTGACCCGTTCGCACGCAGCAGTTCATCGCCGTGGTGCAAACGGGTCAGAACTGCGCATGCGCAGCGGCTGCATTGCGCACGTGCGTCGTTGCCCGGCGACAGCCGTTGCCGGGCAGCGGCCAGAATAAAGAAGAAAGTGATCACTAGCGCGATCGCGAGAAGATTGACAGTGGGGAGGCGTTCCGAGGCCTCTATTCACCGTTTTCCGGGCGTGGAGATCCGAACGCAGGCGTGCCCAGGCGTTTGGAGGGCGGATGTCTGACGTCAAATCCGGGACCTTCATCGCTGGATCCGTCGCACTGGGTAAGTAACTGCAGGGCTGGTCTTGTTTTGCAGGAAACTTTTTTAGCATAGCAGGACTGCACAAGTGATCGCAGCCCTGCTATGCAGAAATACACTCCCCCATAGGCGGCGTCTAGTTGATAACACGAGCAGCAAAAAGTTGCTACGTGCGATCAACTCGGAATGACCCCCCGAAGTCAGAATCTTGACAGCCTGAGTTTATCATGAAAGCAGGCCAGGCTCCCCACTTCTGCTTTTCATGCTGGGGCCAATCACTAGATCGTAACGTCAGACCCCTGGCAACAGCAGTGTCATAGAGGAGGTGGTAAGATGAGGGGACCCCTCCACTTCTCTGGCTGGACCAACTCATTCTTTGTTACAGCGCGTGGCTGGCTGCTGCGTATTGTAATGAGTCAGTCTGTCTTATATTTAGTACTGTTGTAAATGAGGTGCGGGCCCCTTCATTGTTGTGGGCCCCGGTGTAATGCACCGGCTGCATCACCTGTAGTTTGGCCTCTGGTTTATGCAGCCTCATGCATCACCCTGTGTCTCCCTAGCCTCATGCCTCACCCTGTGTCTGTCCAGCCTCATGCCGCCCCCTATATGGGCTCCTGAACATAAGAGTTCCTGTGCATCTGGCCTCAAGTCAAAGAGAACATAAGCTCCAAAATATCTTCTTGCTACAGATCTATGTTGGATAAAAGAGGAGCAATCCCTAAATTAGTGTCAAAATACCAGGTGTGGATGTCCACTAGAATCCATAGATTTAAAGTACCGAGCATGAAATCTGCCTCATGGTTTATCAGTTCTTTTAAGGATCTGCAGAATGTTAACAATGCGGCCTTCAGGTTAGATTGACCAGTTTGCTTTGAGTTTATCTAAGGCTGGGTACACACTTGCCGATGTCACATTAGATGTGACATCGCGCAAGATCCCCCGCAAACGATAATTTTCATACACACTGAACCATGGCCCTCATTCCGAGTTGTTCGCTCGCTAGCTGCTTTTAGCAGCAATGCAAACGCTCTGCCGCCACCCTCTGGGAGTGTATCTTAGCTTAGCAGAAGTGCGACCGAAAGATTAGCAGAACTGCTACTAAATATTTTCAATCAGTTTCTGAGTAGCTCCAGACCAACTCCTAGCTTGCCATCACTGCAGACAGTTTAGTTCCTGCTTTGACGTCACAAACACGCCCTGCGTTCGGCCAGCCACTCCCCCGTTTCTCCAGGCACGCCTGCGTTTTCAACTGACACGCCTGCGTTTTTTAGCACACTCCTGGAAAACGGTCAGTTACCACCCAGAAACGCCCCATTCATGTCAATCACTCACCGATCAGCAGAGCGACTGAAAAGCGTCGCTCTGCCTTGTGTAAAACTGCACAGTTGTGAGTAAAAGTACTTTGCGCGTGAGCACTGCGGCCCATGCGCATGCGCAGAAATGGCGATTTTTGCCTGATCGCTGTATAGCGAAAAACTGCAACGAGCGGACAACTCGGAATGACCACCGGTATTGTTTGCGTATCGTCAGTGATGGCATTCACCACATCCAGGTGCACGCCATCTTGTACAATATCTTTAGATTTCAAGTTGAAAACTAAAGATATTGAACAGCGCGAATCATTAGTGATCTATGGAATACACACTAGCCGATGTGTACAATATATCGTCCGATCCGCCGGACCGGACGACACAGTATATTGGGTGCACATCGGCACGTGTGTACCCAGCCTAAAGCATTTCATTTTCCCCTGCTAAAATTCAACTGGTTCTCTTCCATTAGATCTCCTCTAAAACACAGGAAGGATATGTGGTCAAGCAAACCTTGATTTCCCATATTTCCAGAGTGGCTGGCACTGAAGAACATTGCTGGGTCAAGGCCAATGATGTCCACGCTCAACGTCTTCTCAAGAACATGCTGACAAACTTTTATATGAGTTTGTGGAGTCCACCTATAAGAGTGGGTAGTTATTGTCAGGTGACTGATTACTGGAAATATATAGTTATAGTCCCTCCCGCTTAGTCTGGGTATGGGTCACTGGGTCGACCACACTTAGGTCGACAGTCATTAGGTCGACCACTATTGGTCAACATGCAGCAGGTCAACAGGGTTTCTAGGTCGACATGGCCCATAGGTCGATGTGTTCTAGGTCGACATGACAAAAGGTTGACATGCGATTTGTTTATTTTTTTGGTGTCGTTTTCTTTGTAGAGTGACCGAGAACCCCAATTAGAGCACCGCGTCTCCTCGCTTCGGGCAAGGTGCCTCACTCCGCTACCGCTGCATTCGGCACAGGTTACTATTCCCAATCGTAGTCCACATGGATCATACAGTATAAAAAAAGTTGAAAAAATTAAAACAATTGTGAAAAACTCGTGTCAACCTTTTGTCATGTCGACCTAGGGACCCTGTCGACCTACTGCATGTCGACAAATAGTGGTTGACCTAATGACCGTATCCCGTTAGTCTAGTGCCAAATCAATTATTGCCCCACTGCGACATTGCCTACTCCTCCAGCTGATATACAGTGCCTACTCCTCCAGCTGATATACAGTGCCTACTCCTCCAGCTGTTATACAGTGCCTACTCCTCCAGCTGTTATACAGTGCCTACTCCTCCAGCTGTTATACAGTTCCTACTCCTCCAGCTGATATACAGTGCCTACTCCTCCAGCTGTTATACAGTGCCTACTCCTCCAGCTGTTATACAGTGCCTACTCCTCCAGCTGTTATACAGCTCCTACTCCTCCAGCTGTTATACAGCTCCTACTCCTCCAGCTGTTATACAGTGCCTACTCCTCCAGCTGTTATACAGTGCCTACTCCTCCAGCTGTTATACAGTGCCTACTCCTCCAGCTGTTATACAGTGCCTACTCCTCCAGCTGATATACAGTGCCTACTCCTCCAGCTGTTATACAGTGCCTACTCCTCCAGCTGTTATACAGTGCCTACTCCTCCAGCTGTTATACAGCTCCTACTCCTCCAGCTGTTATACAGTACCTACTCCTCCAGCTGTTATACAGTGCCTACTCCTCCAGCTGTTATACAGTTCGTACTCCTCCAGCTGTTATACAGTTCCTACTCCTCCAGCTGTTATACAGCTCCTACTCCTCCAGCTGTTATACAGTGCCTACTCCTCCAGCTGTTATACAGTACCTACTCCTCCAGCTGTTATACAGCTCCTACTCCTCCAGCTGTTATACAGTGCCTACTCCTCCAGCTGTTATACAGTACCTACTCCTCCAGCTGTTATACAGCTCCTACTCCTCCAGCTGATATACAGTGCCTACTCCTCCAGCTGTTATACAGTACCTACTCCTCCAGCTGATATACAGTGCCTACTCCTCCAGCTGTTATACAGTGCCTACTCCTCCAGCTGTTATACAGTGCCTACTCCTCCAGCTGTTATACAGCTCCTACTCCTCCAGCTGTTATACAGTACCTACTCCTCCAGCTGTTATACAGCTCCTACTCCTCCAGCTGTTATACAGTGCCTACTCCTCCAGCTGTTATACAGTTCGTACTCCTCCAGCTGTTATACAGTTCCTACTCCTCCAGCTGTTATACAGCTCCTACTCCTCCAGCTGTTATACAGTGCCTACTCCTCCAGCTGTTATACAGTACCTACTCCTCCAGCTGTTATACAGCTCCTACTCCTCCAGCTGTTATACAGTGCCTACTCCTCCAGCTGTTATACAGTACCTACTCCTCCAGCTGTTATACAGCTCCTACTCCTCCAGCTGATATACAGTGCCTACTCCTCCAGCTGTTATACAGTACCTACTCCTCCAGCTGATATACAGTGCCTACTCCTCCAGCTGTTATACAGTGCCTACTCCTCCAGCTGTTATACAGTGCCTACTCCTCCAGCTGTTATACAGCTCCTACTCCTCCAGCTGTTATACAGTGCCTACTCCTCCAGCTGTTATACAGCTCCTACTCCTCCAGCTGTTATACAGTACCTACTCCTCCAGCTGTTATACAGTACCTACTCCTCCAGCTGTTATACAGCTCCTACTCCTCCAGCTGTTATACAGTGCCTACTCCTCCAGCTGTTATACAGCTCCTACTCCTCCAGCTGATATACAGTGCCTACTCCTCCAGCTGTTATACAGTGCCTACTCCTCCAGCTGTTATACAGTACCTACTCCTCCAGCTGTTATACAGTGCCTACTCCTCCAGCTGTTATACAGCTCCTACTCCTCCAGCTGATATACAGTGCCTACTCCTCCAGCTGTTATACAGTACCTACTCCTCCAGCTGATATACAGTGCCTACTCCTCCAGCTGTTATACAGTGCCTACTCCTCCAGCTGTTATACAGTGCCTACTCCTCCAGCTGTTATACAGCTCCTACTCCTCCAGCTGTTATACAGTTCGTACTCCTCCAGCTGTTATACAGCTCCTACTCCTCCAGCTGTTATACAGTTCCTACTCCTCCAGCTGTTATACAGTGCCTACTCCTCCAGCTGTTATACAGTACCTACTCCTTCAGCTGTTATACAGCTCCTACTCCTCCAGCTGTTATACAGTTCCTACTCCTCCAGCTGTTATACAGTGCCTACTCCTCCAGCTGTTATACAGTGCCTACTCCTCCAGCTGTTATACAGCTCCTACTCCTCCAGCTGTTATACAGTTCCTACTCCTCCAGCTGATATACAGTGCCTACTCCTCCAGCTGTTATACAGCTCCTACTCCTCCAGCTGTTATACAGCTCCTACTCCTCCAGCTGTTATACAGTTCCTACTCCTCCAGCTGTTATACAGTACCTACTCCTCCAGCTGTTATACAGTACCTACTCCTCCAGCTGTTATACAGTTCCTACTCCTCCAGCTGTTATACAGTACCTACTCCTCCAGCTGTTATACAGTACCTACTCCTCCAGCTGTTATACAGTACCTACTCCTCCAGCTGTTATACAGTGCCTACTCCTCCAGCTGTTATACAGCTCCTACTCCTCCAGCTGTTATACAGTACCTACTCCTCCAGCTGTTATACAGTGCCTACTCCTCCAGCTGTTATACAGCTCCTACTCCTCCAGCTGTTATACAGTACCTACTCCTCCAGCTGTTATACAGTACCTACTCCTCCAGCTGTTATACAGTACCTACTCCTCCAGCTGTTATACAGTGCCTACTCCTCCAGCTGTTATACAGCTCCTACTCCAGCTGTTATACAGTGCCTACTCCTCCAGCTGTTATACAGTGCCTACTCCTCCAGTTGTTATACAGCTCCTACTCCAGCTGTTATACAGTGCCTACTCCTCCAGCTGTTATACAGTGCCTACTCCTCCAGCTGTTATACAGTGCCTACTCCTCCAGCTGTTATACAGTGCCTACTCCTCCAGCTGATATACAGTTCCTACTCCTTCAGCTGATATACAGCTCCTACTCCTCCAGCTGTTATACAGTTCCTACTCCTCCAGCTGTTATACAGCTCCTACTCCTCCAGCTGTTATACAGTTCCTACTCCTCCAGCTGATATACAGTGCCTACTCTTCCAGCTGTTATACAGCACCTACTCCTCCAGCTGTTATACAGCTCCTACTCCTCCAGCTGTTATACAGTGCCTACTCCTCCAGCTGTTATACAGTACCTACTCCTCCAGCTGTTATACAGTACCTACTCCTCCAGCTGTTATACAGCTCCTACTCCTCTAGCTGTTATACAGTGCCTACTCCTCCAGCTGTTATACAGTGCCTACTCCTCCAGCTGTTATACAGTGCCTACTCCTCCAGCTGTTATACAGCTCCTACTCCAGCTGTTATACAGTGCCTACTCCTCCAGCTGTTATACAGTGCCTACTCCTCCAGCTGTTATACAGTGCCTACTCCTCCAGCTGTTATACAGTGCCTACTCCTCTAGCTGTTATACAGTGCCTACTCCTCCAGCTGTTATACAGCTCCTACTCCTCCAGCTGTTATACAGTACCTACTCCTCCAGCTGTTATACAGCTCCTACTCCTCCAGCTGTTATACAGCTCCTACTCCTTCAGCTGATATACAGCTCCTACTCCTCCAGCTGTTATACAGTTCCTACTCCTCCAGCTGTTATACAGCTCCTACTCCTCTACTGGCTTGGGGCGAGGGGCTGCGGGGGCGCCACCACTGATTTAGAGCAGATTAACATGCGGACGAGCGTCTGCATGTCAATCTGTTGTCACTAACCCTTCCTGCCGTGGTGGAGGGACACGGAGGGCACAGCGCTCGCCTCTCCTGTGTCCCTCCTGCGTCTCCGGCGGGTCTAATAAAGGAAGTGCCGTTCGTGAGCTATAATTGGCTCACGAACCGGTATTTCCTTTAACAGACCAGCCGGAGACTCAGGAGGGACACAGGAGAGGCGCGCGCTGTGCCCTCCGTGTCCCTCCAACACAGCAGGGGGGGGGGGGGGCGGCACTGAGGGAGCATATGTGGCACTGAGGGGGGTGTATGTTTACCTGGCACATGGGGGGGGGGCTACATTTGGCACTGTGGGGGAATACCTGGCACTGGGGGCATATGTGGCACTGGGGGGGGGGGGGGGGGCGTATATCTGTACCTGGCACATGGGGGGGGGGCTATATTTGGCACTGTGGGGGAATATCTGGCACTGGGGGCATATGTGGCACTGGGGGGGTATAGGTGTACCTGGTACATGGGGGGGGGGGAGGGGGCTGTATTTAGCACTGGGGGTACCTGGCAATGTGGGGGAATATCTGGCACTGGGGGCATATGTGGCACTGGGAGCACAGCCTTAGCAACAAGCACTACCCCCTAGCAACAAGCATGACACCCAGTGCATGAAACCCCTGGCAACGAGCATGACACCCAGTGCATGAAACACCTGGCAACGAGCATGACACCCTGAGCATGAAAACCCCTGGGACCGTGCATGGAACCAAGAGCATGAAACCCCTGGCAACGAGCAGGTAATTTAAAAGTAATTAAAAGCCTTACTCTAGGACTTAATGTGTAATGGGCATTACGGTGTGTGGCATAATGTATCATGGACATTGCGGTGTGTGTCATAATGTGTCACAGGCACTAGGGTATAAGGTAGTCTTTTCCTGCAATGCCACGCCCCTTTATGCGAAGCCACGCCGCCTTTTTTTTGTGGCGCGCGCATTTTTATCCCTTTAATAGTGCCAATTATGGGGGATGGGGGGGGGGGGGGGGCGCCGAAGAATTTTTTGGCTTGGGGGAGAAAAATTTCTAGTTACGCCACTGACTCCTCCAGCTGTTATACAGTAACTACTCCTCCAGCTGTTATACAGTAACTACTCCTCCAGCTGTTATACAGTAACTACTCCTCCAGCTGTTATACAGTACAAGGACTGCAGGAGTTGTGCAATTTATCGGGAAGATTTTGCAACTTGAACTGTAAATTTGCAGGTTGCAGTGATGATATATTAACTTACTGTAGTCACGGAACACACACAATTCCAGATTGGCTTTCTGTATAAATTCAGACGGAGTCCACCCCAATCACAGACAGCTGCTCACCTCTACAGCCTGCAGGTAAGGACTTTACAGCTTGCACAAGGCAGGTAGCTATTACGTGGACATGTAGTTAATATCCCGGCTGTCGGGATCCTGGCGGTCAGAATACCGACGCCGAGATCCCGACCGCCAAGAATGCCGACAGCTGTGCACTTGGGGCTATTCCCACTCGTGGGTGTCCACAATCCTCATGGTATTAGAACCTATGGCGAACACGGGCATTATATCGCTCGCCCCGCTGCCGGCATTTTGGCGTCTGGGATCCCGGTGTCGGTATTCTGACCTCCAGGATCCCGGACGCCGGGATTCCATCCCCAACCCATTACATGAGATGGTAGCGGCCGATGGCACAGTGGCATACTCTGCTCGTGTGTCCGGTGTAAGTCGGGGTTCCTCGTCCTTCGTATTGCTACGTCCCAGTGAGCTGAGCTGTAAGGAGGCGCAGACCTTCTCCAAACCAGTGACGCAAATGTGACAGAAGATGGAGGACTATGGGGGTTATTCAGAGATGGTCGCAGAGTTTGCTATCGCAGCAGAATCTGTGACCATACTACTCACATGCACATCACAGAGCAAGGCGGGCCGCGATGCAATCGCTATTGTTTTGCGACTGCATCGAATAGAGGTTGACCCCTGCGGCATGGGTCCCACCGCCATGATTCCTATTGCAGAAAACACACCGGCTGGTCCTGAAAATGGCCGTGATGCTGTACGCCGGCATTTCCTGCCCCCCCCAACCCCCCCCCCCCCCCCCCCCCCCCCCCACCTCCCCATGCATTCAGCAGCATTGGGCCTAATTCAGGCATGATTGCAAAAGCAAAATCTTTCTCTAATGGGCAAAACCATGTGCACTGCAGGTGGGGTAGATGTAACGTGCAGAGAGTGTTAGATTTGGGTGGATTTATTTTTACACTGCAATTTAGATTTCAGTTTGAACACACCCCTCCCAAATCTAACTCTCTCTGCACATGTTACATCTGCCCCCCCCCCCCCACCCCCCGCAGTGCACATGGGCCCTTCATTCCGAGTTGTTCGCTTGTTAGCTGCTTTTAGCAGCATTGCACACGCTAAGCCGCCGCCCTCTGGGAGTGAATTTTAGTTTAGCAGAATTGCGAACGAAAGATTAGCAGAATTGCGAATACAAAATTCTTAGCAGTTACTGAGTAGCTCCGGACTTACTCACAAATAGTGATCAGTTCAGGCCGTTTCGTTCATGGTTTGATGTCACAAACACACACAGCGTCCGGCCAGCCACTCCCCCTTTTCCCCAGACACTCCCGCGTTTTTGCCTGACACACCTGCGTTTTTCCGCACACTCCCAGAAAACGACCAGTTTCCGCCCAGAAACACCCACTTCTTGTCAATCACACTTCGATCACTTCAACGATGAAAAATCTTCGTTCTGCCGCGAGTAAATCTACTAAGTTCTTAGTAAAATTACCAAGCGCATGCGCACTGCGTACCATGCAGTTTATCACAGCGCAGCAATCGGTTCAGAACTGCACATGCACCGGCAGAGGCGGTCGATGGGGAGGGGGAGGCGGAATGGCGGAGTCTGGCCGCCATTTCGTGGGCGCGGTCCGGCCAACGCAGGCGTGGCCGGACCGTGCGGGGGGCGGGCCGCAGCGGCTGCGTGACGTCACATGGGCCGGGGAGCGACGAGTATCTCCCGGCCAGCACGCCCTGTGCTGGGCGTCCCCCCGCATGTCTATTGTCATGATCGTAGCCCTGCAAAATTTTGCAGGGCTACGATCAATTCGGAATGACCCCCCCTTATGACCTGCTATTAAGCCTTTCTTCCCAGGTGTATATGTCCCATCTCTTTTGATCACACTTTAATAATTTACACCAATCAGATGTTGGATTTAAAACTCTTAAGCTGATGAGGCCACCTGCACTTTAGTTAAACAAGCGCTTTTTACTGTTGTGATGCTATAACTGGCAACATTGATATTTTATTTATTCCATTTTTCTCATTTTAGCATTCTTTTTCTTGAAATGTGTCATGTTATTCTGTGTTTATATGTTATATGGCATTATCGGCTCTTATTGTAATTAATTATAGCTGTGACCCCTGAGCGCAGTTAGTTTCTATTAAACATCAGTTCCTGTCTGATATATCGCTTCAGTCTGTACCCAGGCCCGGCGACAGGGGGGTATAAAGGGTACCCCCATCCCGGGCCCCGAGGGGCTCCAAGGTAGAGAGGAACATCCCCACCCCCTTGCCGATTACGGGTGCTAGCTCCCGGCAGCAGATCAGCAGTGTCGCGATTCGCGGTTGTTTAAGGGGCGGGGCCTAATGCGGAGAAGTGCCCGCCCCCCTGAGAGACGAGTTCTGTAGTCAGATATGTTTCTCCAGCTTGCTTTCTCTCTCCCTCTCCCCCTCTCTCCCTAAAGGTGGGTACACACTAATAGATATATCTGCAGGTCAATTGATCTGCAGATATATCTATGGACGAATTGGGCAGTGTGCTGTTCATACACACTGCCCGATCCGTCGGGGACTGACGTCATGAACTGGGCGGGCATGTACACACACACCGCCCCGTACACACACAGTGATGCGCCAATATATTGGTAGATATATTGGCCATTGGCTGTGCTGCGCGGCCGACACGATACGTCTGTGAACGACGGAGTTCACAGACGTATCAGCCGTACACACTGCCCGACGGTCCCGCGATATATCGGCCGTTCAAGAGAACAGCCGATATATATCGACCAGTGTGTACGGGCCTTAACACTCTCTCCCCTCTCTCTCATTGACAGTCTCTCACTGTCTCTCTTTCTGCCTAACACTCTCTTTCCTCTCTCCCTAACGCTTTCTCTCTCTCACTGACTCACTGTCTCCGTCCCTGACACTCTCTATTTCTCCCTGACGCTCTCTCCTCGTGACTGATACTGTCTTTCTCTCTCTCTCTCCCTCTCTCCATTACTCTGCCTTTCTCTCTCTCTCTCTCTGAGACTGTCTCTCTCTCCAACAAACTGTCTCCCCCTGACACTTGGCCTCTCTCCCTGACGGGGGGTGTCTCACACTGTCCCTGACTCTGTCTCTCTCTCTCTCCCCCTGACACTTTCTCTCACCCTCTTTCTCTCCCTGACACAGTCTCTCCCTCTCTCTCCCTGACTGTCTCTCTCCCTGACACTGTCTCCCTCGCTCCCTGACAGTCTCTCTCACTGGCACTCTTTCTGTGACTCTCTCTCCTTGACCCTGTCTCTCTCTCTCCCTTACACTGTCTCTCTCTATCTCCCCCCCTCTCTCTTTCTTTCTTTTTCTCTTTCTCCCCCTGACAATCTTTCTCTCTCCATCCTTGCTACTGTCTCTCTCTCATTCCCTCCCTGACTCTGCCTCTCTCTCTTTCTGAGACTGTCTCTCTCTGTCTCTGACACACTCTCTCCCCACTCTCCCTGACACTTGGTCTCCCTGACGCTGTCTCTCACACTCTCCCTGACACTGTCTCTCTCTTTCTGAGACTGTCTCTCTCTGTTTCTGACACACTCTCTCCCCCACTCTCCGTGACACTTGGTCTCCCTGACACTGTCTCTCTCTGACTCTCCCTGACACTATTTCTCCCTCCCTGACAATCTCTTCCTCTCTCTCCCTGACTGTCTCTCTCTCTCTCCGTCTCTCTCACTGACACTCTCTGTGACTCTCTCTCTCTCTCCATGACACTTTCTATCCCCCCTCTCTCTCAAGCTCTCCTCTTTCTTTCCCTGACACTCTCTCCGTCTCTCTCACTGACACTCTCTGTGACTCTCTCTCAAGCTCTCCATGACACTTTCTATCCCCCCTCTCTCTCAAGCTCTCCTCTTTCTTTCCCTGACACTCTCTCTGTCTCTCTTGCTCCCTTCTTTCTCTCTCGCTCGCTCCCCTCAGTCTCTTTCTTGCCCCTCTCCTTCTCTGACACACTCTCTCCCTGATACCCTCTCATCCCTTTCTCTCCCTGACATCCTCTCTCACGCTCCTCTCTCTGTCTCTCTCTCCCCGACATCCTCTCTCACGCTCCTCTCCCTGTCTCTCTCTCCCTGACATCCTCTCTCACGTTCCTCTCTCTGTCTCTCTCTCCCCGACATCCTCTCTCACGCTCCTCTCTCTGTCTCTCTCTCCCTGACACCCTCTCTCGTGCACCTCTCTCTCTGACACCCTCTCTCTCGCTCTCCCCCTCTCTTTCTCTTATTCCCTCTTTCTTCATGAAACCCTCTCTCTCTTGCTCCGACACCCCCCTCTCTCTCTCTCCCTGACCCAATCCTCTCTCTCCCTCTCTTTCTCACTTCCCTATCTCTCACCCTCACACCCTTTCTCTCTCGCTCCCAGGGGAGGGATGTGTGGGTGCGGGTGTCGAGGGGGGGGGGGCAGAGATATCTGTGTAACGGGCCCCAGGATTTCTGTTGCCGACCCTGTCTCTACCAGGGTCATCAAACCTGTTTCCTAGATCTCCACCACCAGCAACTTCTTCAGGGTTTCTAGTGCTATCACCAAGTGACTCAGGCAGAGAACGTGACCTGCTCATCGGGCACAGCAAAGCCCAAATTCCCTTGCGGGGATCCCTGGTGAAAACCACCGGTGGGTTAGTTTCCGCGCCCCTGTTCTGGGTCTCCTCCAACTACTCGGTGCTGGTTCCAGTTCCTCGACTCTGTCCTAGTCTCCAAGTCACCATTAATATATTGATGCGAAGAAACAAATTAAGGGGTATATTTACTAAGCTTTGGATGGAAATAAAGTCAATGGAGATAAGTACCAGCCAATCAGGTCCTAACTGTCATTTTTCAAACACAGCCTGTGGCATGGCAGTTAGGAGCTGATTGGCTGCTACTTTATCTCCATTGACTTTATCTCCATCCAGGGCTTAATAAATAGACCCCTAAGACCTTCCCGCTTTCAGCACTCGGTTGAGCAAGCTCCACCAAGTCCTGAGATAGGATTTGGGCTATGGATGTCTCCGAACCTAACAGCACCAGAGACAGCAGAGCATTCGCAAGTGACCAACCACGAGCAGTTTGCTAGATCCGACAAGCGTCATCATTATCTTTCACTATTTGCACCATCGCCTAAACGCCCGCAAACGATCGGTCAGAATACATGCGCAATCATGTGAACACTTCTTCACTGTGGATGGTCTAAAACAGACAGGCCACATTTGGTCAGAAGTCTCCGAAGATGGTCGTAAATAACGCGAAGTCATTAATCTGCGTGGGCCAAATGACGTTCTTGTAGTAAGCGCCAGGTCATGGTCCTGGATTCCCCAGCGGCAAACTGTAATAATTGTATCACTGAGCTGCACAGTCCGAGCCTCCTCTCACCCAGATAATTTCTTTTACAGAAGATAATGCTGGAGATCTAGAGATTGATCCACCATGAAGACTACTTGGACACACATTGGTCTCTGGACGCTTGTGCTTCTGCTGACCGCTCCACGTGTGGACAGCACAGGAGGAGATGACGATGGTAAGCTCCACACATTTGTGCTGGGATAGAATCAAAGCTTTATATTACAAACCGTATTGACGTGGAACCTGAGGTGATTGGCCCGGCATCACGTGTAGCGCCAATTCTCAGGAACAGCTGCAAGTTTATAGGGGTTTCAGAATTGATCATTTGTAAAAATAGAATTTTTGGAACTTTTTATATAAAATTCAGTGTGTAAGTAAGTAGTGAAAGGATTATATTTGCTATCCCTTCATTACTTCTTTGGGAGCCATGCGCACTATTGCGCATCCGTGCCGTGGTCTGCTGCGGAGAGTGCCGCGGATTTGCAAAATGCAGCCCACCGGCTAAAACAGGATAACGCCATCTTCAGATGGAGCTTGGGAAACGAAGCTAAAAGTCTCTGTGCCCATAAGGGTACGGGTCATTAGGTCGACATACTTAGGTCGACAGTCATTAGGTCGACCACTATTGGTCGACATGCATTAGGTCGACATTGTCACTAGGTCGACATGAAAAAAGGTAGATGAGCTTTTTTACTTTTTTGGTGTCATTTTCTTCGTAAAGTGACGGGGAACCCCAATTAGTGCACCGTCTCCCCTCGCATGGCTCGCTTCACTCACCATGCTTCGGGCAAGGTGTCTCGCTCCACTGCCGACGCGCTCGGCACAGGTTGCCGTTCCCAATCGTAGTCCACGTGGATCCTAAAGTATGAGAAAGTTAAAAAAAATATTTTTTTTTTTTTTTTTTAAAAACTCATGTCGACCTAATGACCGTATCCTGCCCATAAAGTAGATTTGGGGGCTTCTTCCATACTTGCTCACAAGAGACCTCTGTTTAGGGGTCTTTGGGGGAAGACCTTTGCTTGAAGGGCGGTTTCCCTACAAGTAACACCCCCTATAACTCCGCCCCTGCATTGCCTGTTCTGTCTGTTCCCCACCCTGCAGTCTATTACCCTGCATTCAGTGCATCACTGTCTCTAATCAGTAATATTCTGTTTCCAGTACCTGAGGAATTCAAGTACCTGGAAAAGCAGAGATCTGGTGCTGGCTGGAGCCAGAATGATATAAGGTGAGTATAAAACTGTGTATAATGGGTTTGGCCTTTATGAGTTATAATTTAAGGGGGGGGGGGGAATTCAATTAAAGGCATTAAGATTTTACAGCTTATTAATGTAACACGCATAGAACAGGCGTATAACAGCCACCACGTGTAATTCTGCAGTGTGCCACTTGGGGGAACTGTATGAAAAAGTGGGGAAATGTATTTATTTATTTATTACCAGTTATTTATATAGCGCACACATATTCCGCAGCGCTTTACAGAGAATATTCGGTCATTCACATCAGTCCCTGCCCCAGTGGAGCTGGGAAATCCACCTGAGCACCAGAAAGTTGCAAATACTGGTTAACAGTCTACAGGCTATTAGCAGTGACGGGCGGTGAGGTGAGGCAGAGCCAGTCCTATCATACTAACTTGTACGCCAGAGGTTTGACTATATAAAGTATATAAAAAATGCAAAGAATATATTTTTATAAGTATCTTCTTTGTATTATTCTAATAATTTTTATAGTCAAAACTCTAGAGTAAAAGTCTATTTTATTATTTATTTATTTATTAAAAGCTTCTTCTTATATAGCGCAGCATATTCTGTTGCGTTTTACAATTAGAACAACAATAATAGAACAAAACTGGGTAAAAACAGACAGACATAGAGGTAGGAAGGCCCTATACTGCTGCACCTGTGTATAATGCCCACATGTATATACCGCTGCACCTGTGTATAATGCCCACATGTATATACTGCTGCACCTGTGTATAATGCCCACATGTATATACTACTGCACCTGTGTATAATGCCCACATGTATATACTGCTGCACCTGTGTATAATACTGAAGGGTTAAAACATGCTTTATGAACTCTTATGTGTTTGCAATTGATGCGTGCTGCCCTGTGTTAGATGCCTTTGTCTCTCATACAGATACCAGGCTTGTGTGGGTCTGGCATCCAAGGTCAGCTCTATACTAGATGAAACCTGCTTTTACTACTTCTGTGTGTTACTAAAAGATCCTGTGTTAAGTTCCGTCTGATGCAACGTATATAACATCTGCCTAGCAACTGCTATATCCAATTATGTTATGTCAAGTATTAACCACCCCTACGTACCCCACTAGGGCACCACCCCTAAGCCAATGAGCCCTGTTACACTTATCAGTTACACCCTTATGTGTTCTCTTTTTATACCAATGTTAAAACATTCAATAAAGCAGAGTGAATCTTAACTACTGGGTGTCAGACTCAATATATTGTATGTTAAGAATTGCTCTCACTGACGTCAGTGGCCATCACATCGAGGTAATCAAAGAGAGGTAGGGATCCTTTCAGCTGGGGGCTCTTTGTCCGGAATTCAGTGATCGTCCCTGAATGGTAAAGATAGAGGATTTATTGTCTGTCTTTGCCATACAGGATTGCGGTCATACACTGAAGCTGAATCCGTGTCAGTGTTCCGGGAACACGTGACAAGGTAATATTTAAGTCCGGGACTTAATATTACGAAGTTTTATGTAAAAGCATAAAACAGGTATCAGGGATACCATAGAATCTTTAATGTCTGGGACTTAAAGATACGTCTGAGAAAGGACCAGGAGTCCAAGCGCAATTCTCCAAAGACGTTAGTATCTGGGATACTTAAAAAAAATATATAGACCTGGGGTCTATACATAACGTAGATTATACCTCGATCTGATCGTCTATATATATATTCTTGTATGTTGTAGTGAGATAAGTTCTTATATTTGGTTCAGACGGCTGGTAAGTTTTCGTCTGCCAGATATCTTTACTCAAACACTTTTCTTGCTTCCTGTTTAAAACGCTGTATTTTTCTGACATCTTGTACGAAGGTAAGCGTACCCGTCAAAAGATTTCATGTTCTCATTATACAGATAATATTGTGATATTGTCAATGACTAATTAACTGGTGTTAGCTAATGCATGCATAGAAAGTTTTTGTAAATTGCATTTTTTTTTGTTGTGAAAATTTCATAAAAAGTCTTTTTGTTGTGAAATTGCATAGAAGGTTTTTTTTGTAAACTGCATTTTTGTTGTGATATTGCATAGAAAGCTGGTGTAGATTGCATTTTTACTATGGGAGGGGGTCAGAGTAAGACAGTCATTTATCCTCCACCTTTACCAGGGGAGACATGTAAGGAGTATGTTGCTCGTAACTCCACCACAGATTATTATTTAGTTAACCCTTGGGTGGATAACTTAGCAGGATGGACAGAGAAAGTTGGCAGCCCCAGTCCATTCCCCCGTGATGGTATTAATTATCCATTTTATATGGACATGGTCAAAGGTCTTTGTCTGGAAGACAAGGAAGCCTGGCCGTGGTATGATCATGACCCACAATGGGACATGACATATATGCGTGCTGGAGGAGAGCAATGGCTCACGATAGCACCTCATTGGTATGACAAGAATATCAAGCAGAAACAGCGTAGAATAAAAACTGTAACTTCCAGACTACATAAAGCTGAGGAATTTAGAAGCAACAAGTTTCTAAAAAACTCTTCTCCCCCGCCCTACACTCCCCTATATCCCTCCTTAAAAGACACAGAACTTTTAGCTGCAGTTGCTTTGTCACGAATGCCGATGCAAGGGGGAGGGGGAGGAGGAGGAGGGGAAGGAGGCTCAGGAGGCTCTGAAGGGGGAACAGCCCCCCCTGACAGTACCCTCCACACAGGCATAACCACCCCCGCCCCTAGTGCCCCTGACGCAGCTATTGTGGGTGGCGACTCTGACATTCCTATTGAAGGTGGTGGCCGCTCGGGCCATGATCAAATATATGTAACCCAGCTTGAAACTACAGTCCAGACTCCTAGCAAACAAATCACCTCCCGCCGTAATGCTGACTCAACTGTTGTCATTAACCACCCTCTTACCCCCTCCATAACGCGATCCGGCACTGGTTTCCTTGAAAACAGTGCTGGTGCCAGCGGTGTCGCTACACACCTGCCCTTTATGACAGTAGGGGATCAGTTGTTAAAGAAACCCATTGAAATAGAGGATTTGGACAGAATTGTTAAGAACTGCCCCAAACCCACTGTTACACCTGACGGCTGCATAGCTTACTTGAAAAAGGCTTGCACAGGACGCAGCTATACTCAAGAAGATATGAAGCTGATCATAGATGGGGTTATAGACCACTACAACGGGTGGGATTGGAAACAGATTCCCTCTATCAACACTCCTGCAGTCCTAAACAATGCCACTGATTACCCCCTCAATACCGAGAAAGGTGTAAAGCAAATGTGGAAGGAAATTGGTGAACATATGAAAGAAATCTTTAAGACCCGTGCCTCCCTTCCCATTGCTGTAGCATGCAAGCAAAAACCTACTGAAACTGTCACTGAGTTTTGGAAGAGGTTTAAAAAGTGCTGGTCTGAAGATGCAGGTCTCACCCTTGTAGAAACAGACCATTTACTTATTTCCACCTTTGTAAATAACTTATTGCCATCTATCATGGTCCCTGTCAAACAGAGTGTCTCATCTTGGACCTCTGACGACATTAAGGAGTTTGAAAAACATTTATATGAAAAGGAAGCTGCAGGATGCTTTGATGTTAAAAAAACCCTTGCAGAATGCCCCAACTCATAATTACCAAAATCAGAGAAACCGGGGAGATAGACGCCAGCAGCACTTTACTGGCCCACCCCGCAATCCAGCCCGATATCAAAACCCACAAGCCAGGCCACCCCAACCCCCTGACTCTGCCAGCAGGAAACAAACCTCCTGCTTCAACTGTGGAAGGGACGATCACTGGGCAAGGGATTGCCCTTGTCCCTCACAAAACCACCGACAGCCCCAAGCTCCGGCTCCCTCCCGGGATCATCCCCGACAGTCACACAACAACCCCTTTCAGGATCATGTCCGATTCCGGGTTGACTGGCAGGATCCCTCCCACTGACGGGGCCCGGAGGAGGGTATCCCAGCCTTTGCCCAGCTCACCAGACACTGGAAGGACCCACCGCTACTAACCTTGATTATAGGAAAGAGAGCAATCCCTTTCCTGGTAGATAGCGGGGCAACTACTAGTGTTTTGTGTGTCGACCTGTACGATGGTCATTTGGTAAAGACTGCTCCTTCAATGGGAATCAATGGGATACCCACAGATGCTTACCTGACAGATGCCCTTAGTGTCAGAACCACGGGAGGCACGTATATGGGTAAACACAATTTCACTGTAATACCTGAATGTCCAATTAATCTTCTGGGAAGGGATCTTCTTAGCAAACTCGAAATCTCCATTCTCCCTTCACCCACTAGCAGCGGCCTGGAGGTCGAGTCCCCACACCTACCGGTGTGGGAAGCAACAGACATTACACCTGATTTTGACAAAGTAAACCCTGCTCTATGGTCGGAGGGTCCCTATGACACTGGCCTCATTCCTTGCACACCATATAGAGCAACCCTGAAACCTGACTCACAACCTGTCTATCAAAAGCAATACCCCTTGTCACAAGAGAAGATTGAAGGTCTTAGACCAATGATACAACAGTTTCTCCAACAAGGCATTCTCAGACACGTAATCTCACCTTACTGCACACCAGTCAACCCAGTTGCTAAGTCAGATGGCAGTGTAAGGTTTGTACAAGACCTTAGGGCAATTAACCAACTCATTGTGCCTATAGCACCCATTGTACCTGACATTAACTCACTCATTTCAGCTATCCCTGCAGATGCTGCAATTTTTTCTGTGATTGATTTAAAAAATGCATTTTTTAGCATTCCAGTGGATGCACAGACACAGTTACTTTTTGCATTTTCTTTTGAGGGCAAGCAACTCACCTGGTGTCGTTTACCTCAGGGCTACATTGACGCACCTGTTGTGTATAGCATTGTACTCCAGGCCACATTGGGGCCCTGGCAACCTCACCATGGTTCAGTCCTGCTACAGTATGCAGATGATCTGCTGCTCTGTAGTCAAACTGAGGAGGCCTGCCGGGAGGATGGTATATCACTGTTAAACTGGCTCTGTGAATGTGGACACAAGGTGTCCAAAACAAAAATGCAATGGTGTAAGAAGCATGTGGATTACTTAGGTTTTGTGCTCACTCAGGGGGAAAGGAAAGTCAGTCCACAGCGCATTCAGTCTGTATTGGGCCTGGTCACCCCAACTACCCAGAGAGAACTGCTGTCTTTTCTGGGTATGGTAAATTACTGCAGACAGTGGATATCTGATTGTTCCTATTATGATAACATTTTGAGACAAGCCACACTGAAAGACAAACCTAATATTGTACAATGGTCACAAGAAATGTTAACTGCATATGAAAGCTTAAAGTGTATGTTAATGAAAAGTCCGGCACTTGGCCTCCCCAACTATGTACTACCTTTTCATTTGTTTGCAAGGGACAATTGTAAAACCATGGCGGGGGTGCTCACACAGTTTCATGGAGGAAAGTTGCGCCCAGTGGCATTTTTTTCCAAAGTAATGCCTGTCACAGTGCAAGGTATGCCTGCTTGCCTCAGGGCACTTGCAGCCTGTGCAATGGTAACTGAAATGGCCACCACACTCACCCTAGGCCACACAACAATACTCCACACCACTCATGATGTTCTAACCATTTTAAAAGGGTTACACACACAACACATGTCAGCTCAGCGCCTCAGTGGATATGAGGTTCTCCTTTTAAACAACCCCTCACTCACCATTAAGTATGCCACCAACTCTTCAGGTCCTGCACCCATTCTCAACGCTCTACTGGGGCTCAAAGGTCCTGAAGACCACCCTCCTGAACCCCATGACTGCTCAGCTTCCATTGAGTCAGAAACATCCCCCAGACTGGACATGTCCCCTGTCCCTGTCCCCGACGCGGATGTCATTTTTGTAGATGGTTCCTGTAGCAGACCCAATGACACCACGTACCAAGCGGGTTATGCTATTGTCACTCTCCCTGAAATTATTTTGGAAGCACAGCCCATTCCTTACCAGTCAGCACAGGCTGCAGAGCTCATTGCTCTCACAAGGGCTTGTCACCTTTACCAGAATAAACCAGTCACCATCTACACTGACTCCAAATACGCGTATGGCGTCGTCCATGACCACGGGGTCATTTGGCAACGCCGTGGGTTCCTTGGAGCTGATGGAAAAGGCATATCACATGCCCAACTCATCTCTGACCTTCTGCATGCCATAACCCTACCCTCTGACATTGCAATCCTCCATTGCAGGGCACACACGGGGGGGAAGGATGCAGTCTCCCTTGGAAATGCCCTTGCTGACTCTGCTGCCAAACATGCAGCCTCACAGCCCATCACTCAGGCCCACATGACCATCATGACCCCCCCAGCTCTCGACAACCATTACCTGATCACCCAGTTACAGGCCTCAGCCTCCAATGCCGACCTAGCTGACTGGACTTACCCAGTTTTGCAGAAGAATCCTAAAACAGGATTAATCTGCAAAGAGGGGAAACCTTGTATACCCCAGTCCAGTGCACCCTTGTTTATTGCCCACTACCATGGCATAGGACACCACAGTAAGGCAACAACTACCTTACTCTTACGTAATGATTTCTATGTCACGGATGCCAAGTCATTAGTAGATCAGTATGTCAGTAGATGCATCACTTGCCTGCGAAACAACCCCAACAACCCTGACAAGGCAAAACATCAGCATCTTGAATACCCCACCACACCCTTTACACACCTGCAAATTGACTTCACCCATATCCCAGGTACTGGTAAACAGGAATATGCCCTGGTCATTGTAGACATGTTCTCTCGATGGCCAGAGGTATTCCCCACTAAATCTGAGGATGCAAAGACAGTTGCTAGGATCCTAACTCAGGAAATCATCCCCAGATGGGGGTGCCCATTGCAAATCAATAGTGATAAAGGCTCCGCCTTTACAGCAAAAATTACACAGGCCTTGGTAAAGGCCCTGCAGGTGGAATGGAAGTTCCACATCCCGTATCACCCGCAGAGTTCAGGGGTCGTAGAACGCATGAATAGGACCCTCAAAGACAAGCTTAGGAAGGCCACAGGAGGCACCTTCCACAAATGGAAGCAAGTCCTTCCCATTATCTTGGCAGAAATTAGAATGACACCACAAAAGACTTTGGGTTACTCCCCCTTTGAAATATTAATGGGTAGGCCCTTCCCTACACCTTGGGCTAAGAAACCATTAGTAATACAGGAGGGAGATCTAGAACTTATCAGAGAAGAGTATGTCAGGTCCCTGATAATAAAACTGAATGAAATTGAACATGAGGTTGTTTGTAAAAACCCTTTGAATCCACAGGAACCTACACACCCCTTTAAAGTCGGAGATAGAGTCGTGGTGAAGGTGCTCCCCAGGAACAAGAGCCCAGGAGACTTTACCTACGGTCCAGAGACAGAGGTCGTAGCAGTAACCAGAACAGCAGTCCTGACAGAGGAAAGCCCCACCTGGATCCATGCATCCCGAGTGAAAAAGATTCCTAGACCAGACCTAGAGAGGGAAGCAAGTGATTCCAGCGAGGTACGAACGGGGGCAGACAGCCCTGACCTCCCACCTAGCGAAGACAGAAGAACAGAGGAAGATGAGGAACCTGTCCCCTACCTCTATCCTGGGGACTATGTTGATAATCCTAATGGTCCTCACTTGCCAAGCTACAGCTGAAGTAGACATTACACAAAAATCCGGCACCTACACATTTTGGTATAACTCCTCCAATACTGAGGTTGCCACCTACAAAATAGATTTCTGTACCATTGCTCCCTGTCTTAACAAATATTATGCCTGGCAATGTGATCAGTATGGTACACGTAATACCCCCACTGAAGCCTATATTTGTGTTACTAGTAAATATTGGGGAAATAAATGTGCGTATTGGGGATCAGTGGGATGGAATTCTGGCCATAGTTATGGATACCAGCCCAAAGAGGCTCTCTCAAGTAAAGACAAATATGGTGAGTCCCTGCTTACCCGTCTTACCCTTCATAGACAAAACAGATGTGACAGTAAATTCATATTAAGCATAAAACATCCCCAGTCTACTGATGCAGGCACCTATGTCCTAGGTGAATCCTTTTTTTTAAACCCATCCCTTACACCATTCTTGTTACAGGATATGTCTAACAATGAAAGGTATGCCCAGCTCAAGCCCTCTAAACCACGCCCCAACCTCTTGAAACCTCATATAACCACCCTCAAAGATATGATGGCCGTTAACAATCCCACCTTTAAAGACACCCTAGCTATTGAAACTGGTTTCTCTGACATCAATTTCTGGTTAGAATGGATGAAGTATAGTGCTAGCAAACATAATAAAAGTAACTGTTATGTCTGTGGCAAATCTAGGCCCCACCTAGGTACAGTGCCCCTTAATATACCCCTAGAACAGGAAAATTGTTTTTTCAGCCTTTTTAATGACACCAAAACAAATGACAGTCAGTGCGAAATGTGGAAAAGGGAATAGCCCATATTGTCAAAAAATCCCAACCCAGGAAATACCATAACCATATATCCTGGAAACTATACCTGTTATACATCTAACATCACCACAGGGAGAAATTTAAAAACCTTCCCACCAGGGTATTGTGCAAATAAAAGAACAACTGTTTTAGTCAACCAAACTAGATCATTAGGCGACATTTATTACATATGTGGGGATATGAAACTTAGAAGTAAATTAGACACACCATGGTATGGTGAGTGTGCCCTGGCCAAAGTCATAATGCCACTCCTAATGATCACCGATGACCCCACTCCTCCCTCTAATACTCCTGCTAATCGAAAGAAAAGAGCACTCCCAGGAGGTAGCTTTGACCCCCACGTATACATTGATACTATAGGGGTCCCAAGAGGTGTTCCAAATGAGTTCAAAGCTAGAGATGAAGTGGCTGCGGGTTTTGAATCATTGTTTCCTATAGTAACTGTAAATAAAAACGTAGCCTGGATTAATTATATATATTATAATCAACAAAGATTTGTTAATGATACCAAAGATGCTCTTAAAGGTATAGCTGAACAGCTAGAAGCCACTTCCCAAATGACATTTCAAAATAGAATGGCCCTTGACATGATTCTAGCAGAAAAAGGCGGTACATGTGTTTACATTAGTAAGGTGGAAGGCTGTTGTACATATATTCCTGACAACACTGGTCCCAATGGTAAGGTTACTTTAGCCATAAACAAGTTAGAAACCTTATCCATAGAACTTAAGAAAAATTCAGGTATTGATAACCCATGGAGCCAATATTTTGGGTGGTTTGAAAATTGGAAACAGGCTCTTGTGCAAATAAGCATATTTATACTCATAACTTTAATTCTTTTAGGCATTATAGTTTATTGTGTAATTCCCTGTGGAAAGAAACTTACCTCCAAAGGCATTGATAAGGCCCTGATGTATTATGACATAACCACCAGTCCTGTCACCTCCTCTGATAGTGAGGGACCCGACGATTATGTCCAATATCTCAAGAACTGGAGAAACAAGAAAGGAGCCTCACTCAAGAATCATGTCATATAATAATCATGATTCTAAGAGGGGATTGAAGGGTTAAAACATGCTTTATGAACTCTTATGTGTTTGCAATTGATGCGTGCTGCCCTGTGTTAGATGCCTTTGTCTCTCATACAGATACCAGGCTTGTGTGGGTCTGGCATCCAAGGTCAGCTCTATACTAGATGAAACCTGCTTTTACTACTTCTGTGTGTTACTAAAAGATCCTGTGTTAAGTTCCGTCTGATGCAACGTATATAACATCTGCCTAGCAACTGCTATATCCAATTATGTTATGTCAAGTATTAACCACCCCTACGTACCCCACTAGGGCACCACCCCTAAGCCAATGAGCCCTGTTACACTTATCAGTTACACCCTTATGTGTTCTCTTTTTATACCAATGTTAAAACATTCAATAAAGCAGAGTGAATCTTAACTACTGGGTGTCAGACTCAATATATTGTATGTTAAGAATTGCTCTCACTGACGTCAGTGGCCATCACATCGAGGTAATCAAAGAGAGGTAGGGATCCTTTCAAATACCCACATGTATATACCGCTGCACCTGTGTATAATGCCCACATGTATATACTGCTGCACCTGTGTATAATGCCCACATGTATATACCGCTGCACCTGTGTATAATGCCCACATGTACCCTTGGGCACATATATTGTGTGTAAATCTGGGTCTGATACAAGCCAGTGCCTCCTCAGCCATTTACCGTATACCACGTCCCTGGCTATTAGTGGCCATAAGCAGATGATTTGAGGTTCTTAAACACTTGCCTGGCATAGTGGCATCAGATGCGACCACACCAGCAAGTGGTTTATCTGACCTGGTGGCACAAGATGCGACCAGTCAGATAGAGAGTGTTAGCAGCGGCGGGGAAGGGAAACTTCCCTCCGCTGCTGCTCACAGAGGGACTGGAAAATCCCTCCGCCTCCCTGCACCCACCCCTCAGTGCTGCCTTGCTGCCGATCACTGATTATCGGTCAGCACGGCAGGACCCCCCACCGAGCAGCTGCAGACAATAGCTGCCGCTGAGAGAGTGTAAAACAATACCCCCCCCCCCCCCTAAAAGCCACCCCCAGACACCCTCCCGCTGTGTACCTGGCAACTGTCTTGGGGGTAAAAAGTAATGTTGCAATGGTCGCGATGTTACCGATGTTCCGATGTTACCAATCTTTGTGACCGATGCTTGACAATGAAAAAATAAATAAAATAAAATTCCCCACAATTTTTTTTTTTTTTTTTTAACTAAAACCATTTAACATAACGTTAAATTCATGTTCTTCACCTATTTCACTCATAAAGAAAACTACAATTTCGGAGTGTTTTTTGGGGAAACATTTGTCAGTTAAGTGGTTAAAAGGTGTCAAATTACAGATTTTTACAGTATTTTTATGAACAGCAGAAACATAATAGTAGAAAAGAAGTGCCTCTAGAATATTTTCGGGTCCAGTAAAATGTCTGTAATACGATTTTATGTTTTTTAAGCAAATATTAAAAATGTTTGGAAAATCAGTTTTCCCGATATTGGGTAAGAAAACGTATTTCCCATTATTCAACACCCCAACATATACCCCCTTCTTATGATGCCGCCTGCGGACGTAATAGCAAATGGGCATGATAGGCTTCCACATACAGGCGCACTGATCGTCGGCATATACAGGCGGATGTTTGCATTAGCGTAAGGAAGCGCGGCTGTCATGGCCCAATGCCTCAGAAATAGGCTTCTGGTGCTGTTGACACAATGGGGAGAATTCAATTAGCTACGGTAATTTACTATGGGCTAATTCATCCCCCAGGGCTATCCAATTAGCCCCAGGCTGCAGTTAACAGGGATTTCTGAGTATTCTCAAAAAGCAATCCCTGATAATATGCCTGTTTCCGGGGTCCGCAAACCCGTTAACACATTGGTCCAGGAGCTTATCCCACATTCCATGTGTCAACAGGCGAAAACAGTTACTTTAACGAGTGAGAAAGTGAAAATAAAGGGGCTCTAATTGAATAACATGGATTTTAAAGCCCAAGGCTGCCACCCGTTGGGGAATATTCATCAGCGCTTGGAGAGAGATAAAGTACCAACTAATCAGCTCCCAACTGCCATTTTTCAAACACAGCCTGTAACATGGCAGTTAGGAGCTGATTGGCTGGCGCATGCACAATTTTGACCGATCGCACCGCTGCGATAAACTGCTGCGTGCGATCGGGTCAGAATAGCCCCCAATGTGCAGGCTCCCTGCGTTTGCTATAGAAATGTGTCTGGTTCCTCCTCGCTGATGGTGGTAGGATCTGCGCAGTGGTGCAAGTGGAGTCAATTTCTTAGTTGCATTTTGTGTGCGCCAAAGACACTTGTGCAAAAAAATGGGCATGGTCACACACCATGAGGGGCGTGGCCACTTGAAATGGGGGCATTTCAATATGACACACCACCCGTTTCTCATCACTCTGGGAGCATTCGTCTCCATTCCATTCCAAATACACCTATATGGTGGTTTCCCTGCAATGGGGAACTTCTGAAGACATTGATCCTCCCTGGGCAGATATTGTCTTCCATCAGTATTCACTCTTCATGTAGGAGATCAGCAGCGGTTCTAGGGGCAGGCAAGCAGGGCAACTGCCTGGGGCGCTGCGATCTGAAGTCGTGGCCGCAGTCACCCCTCCTGCTCATGACTGCCACCAGCAGCAGCGGCTAGAACCCCTTCAGATAATTTAGCGTCTGACATCACCGGACCACGAGACTGCAATTACACACCCATTTCAGCACATGACCAGACCACGTGATCACAATTACACACCCATTTCTCTAACGTCCTAGTGGATGCTGGGGACTCCGTCAGGACCATGGGGAATAGCGGGCTCCGCAGGAGACAGGGCACATCTAAAAAAGCTTTTAGGTCACATGGTGTGTACTGGCTCCTCCCCCTATGACCCTCCTCCAAGCCTCAGTTAGGTTTTTGTGCCCGTCCGAGAAGGGTGCAAACTGAATGGCTCTCTTAAGGAGCTGTTTAGAAAAGTTTTTTTTTAGGTTTCTAATCAGTGATTCCTGCTGGCGACAGGATCACTGCAACGAGGGACTTAGGGGAGAGACTTGCAACTCACCTGCGTGCAGGAGGATTGAAGTCTTAGGCTACTGGACACTGAGCTCCAGAGGGAGTCGGAACACAGGTCAGCCTGGGGTTCGTCCCGGAGCCGCGCCGCCGATCCCCCTTACAGACGCTGAAGAACGGCAGAACGGAGGTCCGGAAACAGGCGGCAGAAGACTCCTCAGTCTTCATGAAGGTAGCGCACAGCACTGCAGCTGTGCGCCATTGTTGCTACACGGCTCACTGATCTCGGTCACGGAGGGTGCAGGGCGCTGCTGGGGGCGCCCTGGGCAGCAATATAGATTACCTTAGAGGCAAATAAATACATCACATATAGCCATTAAGGCTATATGTATGTATTTAACCCAGGCCAGTTTTCCTAATAACCGGGAGAAAAGCCCGCCGAGAAAGGGGCGGAGCTTATTCTCCTCAGCACTCAGCGCCATTTTCCTGACCAGCTCCGCTGGTGAGGAAGGCTCCCACTCTCCCCTGCACTGCACTACAGAAACAGGGTTAAAGAGAAGGGGGGCATAAATTGGCGATATAATTATATATTAAGAGCGCATATATAGAAACAACACCTTCTAGGGTTGTTATATACATTATGGCGCTTTTGGTGTGTGCTGGCAAACTCTCCCTCTGTCTCCCCAAAGGGCTAGTGGGTCCTGTCCTCTACCAGAGCATTCCCTGTGTGTGTGTTGTAGGTCGGTACGTGTGTGTCGACATGTATGAGGAAAATGTTGGTGAGGAGACGGAGAAAATTGCCTGTAATGGTGATGTCACTCTCTAGGGAGTCGACACCGGAATGGATGGCTTACTTATGGAATTACGTGATAATGTCAACACGCTGCAAGCCGGTTGACGACATGAGACAGCCGGCGGACAAATTAGTATCGGTCCAGGCGTCTCAGACACCGTCAGGGGCTTGTAAAAACGCCCATTTACCTCAGTCGGTCGACAGACACTGACACGGACACTGACCCCAGTGTCGACGGTGAAGAAACAAACGTATTTTTCCTTTAGGGCCACAAGTTACATGTTAAGGGCAATGAAGGAGGTGTTACATATTTCTGATACCACAAGTACCACAAATAAGGGTATTTTGTAGGGTGGGAATAAACTACTTGTAGTTTTGCCTGAATCAGATAAATTAAATGAAGTGTGTGATGATACGTGGGGTTCCTCCGATAGAAAGTTATGGGCGGTATACCCTTTTCCCGCCAGAAGTAAGGGCGAGTTGGAAAACACACCTTAGGGTGGATAAGGCGCTCACACGCTTATAAAAAACATGGCGTTACCGTTTCCAGATACGGCCGCCCTCAAGGAGCCAGCTGATAGGAAGCTGGAAAATATCATAACAGTATATACACACATACTGGTGTTATACTACGACCAGCAATCGCCTCAGCCTGGATGTGCAGCGCTGGGGGGGCTTGGTCGGATTTCCTGACTGAAAATTTTGATACCCTTGACAGGGACAGGATTTTATTGTCTATAGAGCATTTTAAGGATGCATTTCTATATATGCGTGATGCGCAGAGGCATATTTGCATTCTGGCATCAAGAGTAAATGTGATGTACATATCTGCCAGACGAAGACACGACAGTGGTCAGGTGAGGCAGATTCCAGACGGCATATGGAAGTATTGCCGTATAAAGGGGCGGTCCATTGGACCTGGTGGCCATGGCAACAGCTGAAAAATCCACTTTTTGTTACCCCGAGTCACATATTGGCAGAAAAGGACACAGTCTTTTCAGTCTCAGTCCTTTCGTCCCCATACGGGCAGGCGGGCAAAGGCCAGTCATATCTGCCCAGGGGTAGAGGAAAGGGAAGAAGACTGCAGCAAGCAGCTCATTCCCAGGAACAGAAGCTCCTCACGGCTTCTGCCAAGTCCGCAGCATAACGCTGGGGCCGTACAAGCGGACTCAGGTGCGGTAGGGGGTCATCTCAAGAGTTTCAGCAACACTCGCAAGGGAACTCCGGGATCCTACATGTAATATCCCAGGTGTACATTGGAAATTCGAGACGTCTCCCCCTCACACAATTCACAGGCTGTATTCTCAGCAGGTGATAATCAAAGTACCCTTCTTACAACAAGGAAGGGGGTAGTATTCCACACTATATTGTGGTACTGAAGCCAACCGGCTCGGTGAGATCTGAAATATTTGAACACTTACATACAAGCGTTCAAATCAAGAGGGAGTCACTCGGAGCAGTGATAGCGAACCAGGAAGAAGGGGACGATATGGTGTCACTGGATATCAGGGACGCTTACCTACAGGTCCAAATTTGCCCTTCTCACCAAGGGTACTTCAGGTTCCTGGTACAGAACTGTCACTATCAGTTCAGACGCTGCCGTTTGGATTGTCCACGGCGCCCCGGGTCTTTACCAAGGTAATGGCCGGAATGATGATTTTTCTTAAAAGAAACATGGACGCTTTCCTGATAAGGGCAAGGTCCAGAGAACAGTTGGAGGTCGGAGTAGCACTATCTTAAGTAGTTCTACGACAGCACGAGTGGATTCTAAATATTCCAAAATCGCAGCTTTTTCCGACGACACGTCTACTGTTCCTAGGGATGATTCTGGACACAGTCCAGAAAAACGTGTTTCTCCCAGTGGAGAAAGCCAGGGAGTTATCCGAGCTAATCGGGATCCTCCTAAAACCAGGAAAAGTGTCAGTGCATCATTGCACAAGAGTCCTGGTAAAAATGGTGGCTTATTACGAAGCAATTCCATTCGGCAGATTTCCCGCAAGAACTCTTCAGTGGGATCTGCTGGACAAATGGTCCGGATCGCATCCTCAGATGCATCAGCGGATAACCCTATATCCAAGGACAAGGGTGTCTCTCCTGTGGTGATTACAGAGTGCTCATCTTCTAGAGGGCCGCAGATTCGGCATTCAGGATTGGATGCCGGTGACCACGGAGGCCAGCCTGAGAGGCTGGGGAACAGTCACACAGGGAAAAAATTTCCAGGGAAGTGTGATTAAGTCTGGAGAATTCTCTCCGCATAAATAAGCTTAGAGCAAATTTATAATGCTCTAAACTTAGCTAGACCTCTGCTTCAAGGTCAGCCGGTATTGATCCAGTGGGATAACATCACGGCAGTCGCCCACGTAAACAGAAAGGGCGGCACAAGAAGCAGGAGGGCAGTGACAAAACTGCAAGGATTTTTCGCTAGGCGGAAAATCATGTGATAGCACTGTCAGCAGTGTTCTTTCCGGGAGTGGACGACTGGGAAGCAGACTTCCTCAGCAGGCATGACCTCCACCCGGGAGAGTGGAAACTTCATAGGGAAGTTTTTCAACATGATTGTGGACCGTTGGCAAAGACCAAAGGTGGACATGATGGCGTCCCGCCCGAACAAAAAACGGGACAGGTATTCCGCCAGGTCATGAGACCTTCAGGCGATAGCTGTGGATGTTCTGGTAACACCGTGGGGGTACCAGTCAGTGTATGTGTTCCCTCCTCTGTTTCTCATAACCAAGGTATTGAGAATTATAAGACATAAAGGAGTATGAACTATACTAGTGGCTCCGGATTGGCCAAGAGGGACTTGGTACCCGGAACTTCAAGAAATGCTCACAGAGGACTAAGGGCCTGGGGAGCTAAGAAGGGACTTGCTTCAGCAAGTACCATGTCTATTCCAAGACTTACCGCGGCTGCGTTTGACGGCATGGCGGTTGAATGCCGGATCCTGAAGGGAAAAGGCATTCCATAAGAGGTCATACCTACCCTGGTCAAAGCCAGGAAGGAGGTGACCGCACAACGTCATCACCACATGTGGTGAAAATATGTTGCGTGGGTGAGGCCAGGAAGGCTCCACGACGGAAATTCAACTAGGTCGATTTCTACACTTCCTGAAAACAGGAGTGTTTTGGGCCTCAAATTGGGGTTCATTAACATTTAAATTTCGGCCCTGTAGATTTTCTTCCAGAAAGAATTGACCAGATTGTAAAGGGTGTATTGCATATACAGCTTTTTTGTGCCTCTAGGGGCACCGTGAGATCTCAACATAGTGTTGGGATTCCTTAAAATCATATTGGTTTGAACCGCTCAAATCTGTGGATTTGAAATATCTCACATGGAAAGTGACCATGCTGTTGACCAATATCTCACATGGGAAGTGACCATGTTGTTAGCCCTGGCCTCGGCCAGGCGATTGTCAGAATGGGCGGCTTTTGTCTTACAAAAGCCCATATTAAAATTTTCCATTTGAACAGGGCAGAACTGGGACTCGTCTCCAGTTTCTTCCTAAAGGGGTGTCAGCGTTTTCACCTGAAACAACCTGTTGTGGTGCCTGCGGCTACTAGGGACTTGGAGGACTCCAAGTTACTAGACGTTGTCAGGGCCCTAAAAATATATATATATATATATATATATATATATATAGTTAGGACGGCTGGAGTCAGAAAGTCTGACTTGCTGTTTATATTGTATGCACCCAACAAGCTGGGTGCTCCTGCTTCTAAGCAGTCTATTGCACGCTGGATTTGTAGTACAATTCAGTTTGCACATTCTGTGGCAGGCCTGCCACAGCCGAAATATGTAGATGCCCATTCCACAAGGAAGGTGGGCTCATCCTGGGCGGCTGCCCGAGGAGTCTCGGCTTTACAACTTTGCCGAGCAGCTACGTGGTCAGGGGAGAACACGTTTGTAAAATTTTACAAATTTTGATACTCTGGCTGAGGAGGACCTGGAGTTCTCTCATTCGGTGCTGCAGAGTCATCCGCACTCTCCCGCCCGTTTGGGAGCTTTGGTATAATCCCCATGGTCCTGACGGAGTCCCCAGCATCCACTAGGACGTTAGAGAAAATAAGAATTTACTTACCGATAATTCTATTTCTCGTAGTCCGTAGTGGATGCTGGGCGCCCATCCCAAGTGCGGATTGTCTGCAATGCTTGTACATAGTTATTGTTACAAAAATCGGGTTATTACTATTGTTGTGAGCCATCTTTTTTAAGAGGCTACTTCGTTTTGTTATCATACTGTTAACTGGGTTCAGATCACAAGTTGTACGGTGTGATTGGTGTGGCTGGTATGAGTCTTACCCGGGATTCAAGATCCTTCCTTATTGTGTACGCTCGTCCGGGCACAGTACCTAACTGAGGCTTGGAGGAGGGTCATAGGGGGAGGAGCCAGTACACACCATGTGACCTAAAAGCTTTTTTAGATGTGCCCTGTCTCCTGCGGAGCCCGCTATTCCCCATGGTCCTGACGGAGTCCCCAGCATCCACTACGGACTACGAGAAATAGAATTATCGGTAAGTAAATTCTTATTTTCAGCACATGACCAGACCACGTGATCGCAATTACACACCCATTTCAGCGTATGACCAGACCACGAGACTGCAATTACACACCCATTTCAGCGCATGACCAGACCACGAGACTGCAATTACACACCCATTTTAGCGCATGACCAGACCACGAGACTGCAATTACACACCCATTTCAGCGCATGACCAGACCACGAGACTGCAATTACACACCCATTTCAGCACATGACCAGACCACGTGATCGCAATTACACCCCCATTTCAGCACATGACCAGACCACGTGATCGCAATTACACACCCATTTCAGCGCATGACCAGACCACGACACTGCAATTACACACCCATTTCAGCGCATGACCAGACCACGAGACTGCAATTACACACCCATTTCAGCGCATGACCAGACCACGTGATCGCAATTACACACCCATTTCAGCGCATGACCAGACCACGAGACTGCAATTACACACCCATTTCAGTGCATGACCAGACCACGAGACTGCAATTACACACCCATTTCAGCGCATGACCAAACCACGTGATCGCAATTACACACCCTTTTTAGCGCATGACCAGACCACGAGACTGCAATTACACACCCATTTCAGCACATGACCAGACCACGTGATCGCAATTACACACCCATTTCAGCGCATGACCAGACCACGTGATCGCAATTACACACCCATTTCAGCGCATGACCAGACCACGAGACTGCAATTACACACCCATTTCAGCGCATGACCAAACCACGTGATCGCAATTACACACCCTTTTTAGCGCATGACCAGACCACGAGACTGCAATTACACACCCATTTCAGCACATGACCAAACCACGAGACTGCAATTACACACCCATTTCAGCGCATGACCAGACCACGTGATCGCAATTACACACCCATTTCAGCGCATGACCAGACCACGTGATCGCAATTAACCGCTTGTTTCAATGCAGTAGCAGCGTTTTTTTCTCCGGCTGCAGCACGCTAGTGTTACCAGTTTCCCGGGACTCTTTTGGCTGCAGCGCAATAGTGGTTTCCCAGGAACCCTCCGGCTGCAGCATAGTAGCATGGAAGTTACAGTACATTATATCCCCAGTTCCTGCAGTGGCATACACTAAAGTACAGTAAGAGGCTGGTGAAGAGCGGGCGGGCTGGGGTCTTGCAAACGTTGGGGGCAGTTATGACACATAGGAGGCCATATGGGGGAACAAGCTGCGGAGAGAAGAGAAGGGCAACTCTATAGGCAATTGGTGTGACAGTATGCCTTCCATGTGCGGTACCGCACTCAGGTGGGTGCATTACTGGGGGCAACTGAAGTTTACAGATATATGGGGGAACAAGCTGCGGAGGGGCAGGGAGACGCTGTGTGCAATTGGGGTACGTATGGGAGGCAGGTCAGGCAAATGCTTAAGGTAATTGAAGCACACGGGTGTGGTGGAACAATTTTGTGGTGCAGGACTGGGTAACACTGTTTCTAGGTGCACGGGGCCATGGGGTGTAACAGGCTGAAGTTATTGCAGGTCAGGCAATCACAGGCCATTTGGGACATATAGGAGGCCATGTAGGATGTTATGCTGTGGATGATGGCATGACGATACTGGGAATAATTGGAGATACCTGCTGCAATCCCTCCTTCATACATTCGGTGGATGCATTGCATTTTCAGGGGCACAGCTGCAAATACTATTTCATAAATGGGCCCCAAAGCACCTTCAGGGCTGGCTCCTATGTAAGAGAATGGGAATGTGGGTGTGCTCTGTATCAGGGAAGTGCTTGGGATAATACTGTCACTGCTCCCTATCCCCCTGTCTACTGGGGTCTATACTGTCACATGTATAAGCAGCTGTATTGCTGGAACATATATAAGGGGTACTACTGTGTGATGTAATGTGAATAACGGCCCCACTGTGCAGTGTAATGCGACTTTGTACTATTTGGTGGCCACGCCCCTTCCCCATGAATCCACACCCGTATGTTTTTGCCACACACCTTCAGCGGGCCCTGTCCTCATTTTGAATATTGGTGGGGGGCGCCAAAGGAAACTTTAGCCCTGAGCTCCACAGGCTCTAAAACCTGCCCTGTAGGAGAACACATCTTCCAGAAGATGCCTGTTTGTGTAGGATACAACCGAGGTTCAGCCAGACTCGTGTCCCTTGTATCTTCTCCAGCCACCTGCTCTGTCTTTTCAGCCTCCTGTCCCATCACTTCAGCCTCCTGCCCATTCACTCCAGTCTCCTGTCATTCTATGTCTCCCAGCCCCATTATCATCTGTCTCTGTAGGAGGGGGTACTCTCCGCCCAGACTAGGACAAAGTAGAGGCTATATAGCTGCATGGCCTACCCATAGGACTAAACAGCAGGTAATGTCTTTTTTAGGAACTGTGGGTAACTACCAAAAATATGTGCACACTAGCCAAGCCACTGACAGATCTGACAAAAAATAAATTGCCACAAGTGGTTAGCTGGACAGAGGACTGTGAGAAGGCCTTTGAAGCTTTAAAGTCTGCATTAGCCCAGTCCCCTGACGCTTCTAACTATGGGTTAGGTACTGTGCCCAGTCAGGTCAATGAGCAGGGGGGAGAACATCCTTTTTCCTAAGTAAGAAATTACTCACCAGAGAAGTGGCTTATGCCACTATTGAAAAAGAATGTTTGGTCATTGTATGGTCTCTCCAAAAACTACAACCATATCTGTATGAAAGAGACTTCACCATAATTACTGATAACAATCCACTCATATTGCTTAACAGAGTTTCTGAAGAAAAGGTGGAGCCTCACTCTCCAACAATATCACTTTACCATTCAGCATAGAAAGGGTGCAGAGCACAAACAATGCTGATGGACTTTCACGCCAAAACGAGGGGGTGGTCAGTTGCACACAAGTAACACATGTCCCAAGTGCGCCAATTTGTGATGAAGATGTGACATTTACAAGCAGTCAGCAATATCAGAATTGTATCATACGTAAGTGTATGAATGACCCTTGCATGGAACAACATGGCTGCTAAGCTGTGTCCCTAAGTTGACCTAAGTTTATCCAGGGAAATGGAAGAAACTTATGTTCAGGGGATAGATAGTGATCTCTTATCTTGTACCAGCTATAAATGTTTGGGGGTGGAAAAACTGCATCCTTCATCCTCAAACAACTAGACCTGGTCATACTATTCCAGGAGTAATAAATTACAGTAGAATTTCACCTCTTAAGAAGAATGGAATATCTGTGTCCCTTCTGTGCCAAATCCACCTCCCCTATCTACTGAGTTAAAGACTTGGGAGGACATGAATCCCTCAGATGTCCAGTGTCCAGCAGTGAGCTAGTTAAAAAAAAAATACAAATGTGGGGGGGAAGAGTGAGGCTGGAAAACAGTATAATTCCATCTCTCCCAAAAAACAAAGTGTTTATTCTCTATGGGGATTCAGCTACGCTGGAGATGAATCGATGAGCTTAATTGTGCAGTCCCCTCAATCAGAATCCTAAATTCTCTGTGTAAGTGTTAGACTTCTGAATTATTATATCCTGTTTATTTGTTCCGGGATTCATGTACTGTATTTCTGTCCATATTTGTAATCATATTTTTGTTATAATCAAACCTTGGATTATTCTGTTTGAATTAAAAGATAATTAATTATAGCGTATTCTCTGTGTCTCTTGGTGAATCTGCGAGCCTGTGTGGCAAAAGCTACAAATGAATCGTAAGTGAGTGTGCTATTAATAATTCTGGATATAGATAGCTGTAAAGGACTCTCTGGCATAGATACAGTTTAAATCTTCCTTTGCTGGTTGCAGTTACTATGTTTTAATTAACCACACATGCCGAGGTAACCGTAATTCAATGGGTCCAAATCTCAAATTGGCGTATCTGGAGAATCGGGTGGCCAGTCGTAACAAGATGTATCAAACTTTCAAGAGAGCTAAAGTAGAGACGTTGCCCAAAGGGTCTGCAGTATCATTAAGCATCTCTCTCTCTCCCGTTATAACCATCTGTTTCTCCCTTACTCTGCACAATGTTGAGCTACATGAAAAGCAGTTATTGTACTAATTATGATACAGGAAATTTTATCCCCCATTGCTGTACTTTTTTCCACTATCCCATCAGATCAGTTTCTCACTGGTTGGATCCTGTGTGGGGCATTGTGGGTGAGGGGCACTTTTTAGTTTTTTTAGCCCCCACTATCAATTCTAGTGCAAATAATGCGCTATAGCATGCTTAGCGCTCTGCTTTTTCCTTTTTAGGAGAATGGTATTTTTCAATCTGCCAAGTGGCCATCAGAGCCCGGCTGTAGCCGTGTTGGTACCTCTAGCAATTGTTTTAGTGAGTGTACGCTGTGCCAAAGGAGAGTTAAGCATGTACAGTGCATCTGGAAAGTATTCACAGTGCTTCACCTTTTCCACATTTTGTTATGTTACAGCCTTATTCCAAAATGGAATAAATTCATTTTTCCCCTCAAAATTTTGCACACAATACCCCATTATGACAACGTGAAAAAAGTTTTTTGGAGATTTTTTGCAAATTTATTGAAAAAAACAACAACTAAGAAATCATATGTGCATAAGTATTCACAGCCTTTGCTCAATACTTTGTTGATGCACCTTTGGCAGCAATTACAGCCTCAAGTCTTTTTGAATATGATGCCACAACCTTGACATACATATATTTGGGCAGTTTCACCCATTCCTCTTTGCAGCACTTCTCAAGCTCCATCAGGTTGGATGGGAATCGTTGGTGCACAGCCATTGTCAGACCTCTCCAGAGATGTTCAATCAGATTCAAGTCTGAAACTGGCTGGGCATGGTTTGAGAGTCCTTCAGGTGCATTTTGGCAAACTCCAGGAGGGCTGCCATGCGCTTTTTTCTACCATACAGGCCTGATTGGTGGATTGCTGCAGAGATGGTTGTCCTCCTGGAAGGTTTTCCTCTCTCCACAGAGGAATGCTGTAGCGCTGGCAGAGTGACCATCGGGTTCTTGGTCACCTCCCTGACTACTAGGTCCCTTCTCCCCCAATCGCTCAGTTTAGACGGCTAGGAAGAGTCCTGTTGGTTCCAAACGTCTTCCATTTACGGATGATGGAACCTTCAAAGCAGCAGATATTTTTCTGTACCCTTCCCCAGATTTGTGCCTCGAGATAAGCCTGTCTCGGAGGTCTACAGACAATTCCTTTGACTTCATGCTTGGTTTGCACTGTCAAGTGTGGGACCTTATATAGACAGGTGTGTGCCTTTCCAAATCTTGTCCAATCAACTGAATTTACCACAGGTGGACTCCAATTAAGCCGTAGGAACATCTCAAGGGTGATCAGTGGAAACAGGATGCATCTGAGCTAAATTTTGAGCTTCATGGCAAAGGCAGTGAACACTTATGTACATGTGATTTGTTACTTTTTTATTTCTCTATCGTCCTAGTGGATGCTGGGGTTCCTGAAAGGACCATGGGGAATAGCGGCTCCGCAGGAGACAGGGCACAAAAAGTAAAGCTTTAGGATCAGGTGGTGTGCACTGGCTCCTCCCCCTATGACCCTCCTCCAAGCCAGTTAGATTTTTGTGCCCGGCCGAGAAGGGTGCAATCTAGGTGGCTCTCCTAAAGAGCTGCTTAGAAAAGTTTAGCTTAGGTTTTTTATTTTACAGTGAGTCCTGCTGGCAACAGGATCACTGCAACGAGGGACTTAGGGGAGAAGAAGTGAACTCACCTGCGTGCAGGATGGATTGGCTTCTTGGCTACTGGACATCAGCTCCAGAGGGACGATCACAGGTACAGCCTGGATGGTCACCGGAGCCTTGCCGCCGGCCCCCTTGCAGATGCTGAAGTAAGAAGAGGTCCAGAATCGGCGGCAGAAGACTCCTCAGTCTTCTAAAGGTAGCGCACAGCACTGCAGCTGTGCGCCATTTTCCTCTCAGCACACTTCACACGGCAGTCACTGAGGGTGCAGGGCGCTGGGAGGGGGGCGCCCTGGGAGGCAAATGAAAACCTATTTTGGCTAAAAATACCTCACATATAGCCTCCGGAGGCTATATGGAGATATTTAACCCCTGCCAGAATCCACTAAAGAGCGGGAGACGAGGCCGCCGAAAAAGGGGCGGGGCCTATCTCCTCAGCACACAGCGCCATTTTCCCTCACAGAAAGGCTGGAGGGAAGGCTCCCAGGCTCTCCCCTGCACTGCACTACAGAAACAGGGTTAAAACAGAGAGGGGGGGCACTAATTTGGCGTTAGAAATATATATAAAAAAGATGCTATAAGGGAAAACACTTATATAAGGTTGTCCCTATATAATTATAGCGTTTTTGGTGTGTGCTGGCAAACTCTCCCTCTGTCTCTCCAAAGGGCTAGTGGGTCCTGTCCTCTATCAGAGCATTCCCTGTGTGTGTGCTGTGTGTCGGTACGTGTGTGTCGACATGTATGAGGACGATGTTGGTGAGGAGGCGGAGCAATTGCCTGTAATGGTGATGTCACTCTCTAGGGAGTCGACACCGGAATGGATGGCTTATTTAGGGAATTACGTGATAATGTCAACCCGCTGCAAGGTCGGTTGACGACATGAGACGGCCGACAAACAGTTAGTACCGGTCCAGACGTCTCAAAAACACCGTCAGGGGTTTTTAAAACGCCCGTTTACTTTAGTCGGTCGACACAGACACAGACAGGGACACTGAATCCAGTGTCGACGGTGAATAAACAAACGTATTCCTTATTAGGGCCACACGTTAAAGGCAATGAAGGAGGTGTTACATATTTCTGATACTACAAGTACCACAAAAGAGGGTATTATGTGGGATGTGAAAAAACTACCGTAGTTTTTCCTGAATCAGATAAATTAAATAAAGTGTGTGATGATGCGTGGGTTCCCCCCGATAGAAAATTATGGGCGGTATACCCTTTCCCGCCAGAAGTTAGCGCGCGTTGGGAAACACCCCTTAGGGTGGATAAGGCGCTCACACGCTTATCAAAACAAGTGGCGGTACCGTCTATAGATAGGGCCGTCCTCAAGGACCAGCTGACAGGAGGCTGGAAAATATCATAAAAAGTATATACACACATACTGGTGTTATACTGCGACCAGCGATCGCCTCAGCCTGGATGTGCAGAGCTGGGGTGGCTTGGTCGGATTCCCTGACTAAAAATATTGATACCCTTGACAGGGACAGTATTTTATTGACTATAGAGCATTTAAAGGATGCATTTCTATATATGCGAGATGCACAGAGGGATATTTGCACTCTGGCATCAAGAGTAAATGCGATGTCCATATCTGCCAGAAGATGTTATGGACACGACAGTGGTCAGGTGATGCAGATTCCAAACGGCACAAAGGTGTATTGCCGTATAAAGGAAGAGGAGTTATTTGGGGTCGGTCCATCGGACCTGGTGGCCACGGCAACTGCTGGAAAATCCACCGTTTTTACCCTAAGTCACATCTCTGCAGAAAAAGACACCGTCTTTTCAGCCTCAGTCCTTTCGTCCCTATAAGATCATATCTGCCCAGGGATAGAGGAAAGGGAAGAAGACTGCAGCAGGCAGCCCATTCCCAGGAACAGAAGCGTTCCACCGCTTCTGACAAGTTCTCAGCATGGCGCTGAGACCGTACAGGACCCCTGGATCCTACAAGTAGTATCCCAGGGGTACAGATTGGAATGTCGAGACGTTTCCCCTTCGCAGGCTCCTGAAGTCTGCTTTACCAAGGTCTCCCTCCGACAAGGAGGCAGTATGGGAAAAAATTCACAAGCTGTATTCCCAGCAGGTGATAATTAAATTACCCCTCCTACTACAAGAAAAGGGGTATTATTCCACACTATATTGTGGTACTGAAGCCAGAAGGCTAGGTGAGACTTATTCTAAAAAATTTTTGAACACTTAAAAAGGTTCAAATCAAGATGGAGTCACTCAGAGCAGTGATAACGAACCAGGAAGAAGGGGACTATATAGTGTCCCGGGACATCAGGGATGCTTACCTCTATGTCCCAAATTTGCCATTCTCACTAAGGGTACCTCAGGTTCGTGGTGCAGAACTGTCACTATCAGTTTCAGACGCTGCCGTTTGGATTGTCCACGGCACCCCGGGTCTTTACCAAGGTAATGGCCGAAATGATGATTCTTCTTCGAAGAAAAGGCGTCTTAATTATCCCTTACTTGGACGATCTCCTGATAAGGGCATAGTCCAGGGAACAGTTGGAGGTCGGAGTAGCACTATCTCGGATACTGCTACAACAGCACGGGTGGATTCTAAATATTCCAAAATCGCAGCTGATCCCGACGACAAGTCTGCTGTGCCTAGGGATGATTCTGGACACAGTCCAGAAAAAGGTGTTTCTCCCGGAAGAGAAAGCCAGGGAGTTATCCGAGCTAGTCAGGAACCTCCTAAAAACAGTGCATCATTGCACAAGGGTCCTGGTAAAAATGGTGGCTTCCTACGAAGCAATTCCATTCGGCAGATTTCACGCAAGAACTTTTCAGTGGGATCTGCTGGACAAATGGTCCGGATCGCATCTTCAGATGCATCAGCGGATAACCCTATATCCAAGGACAAGGGTGTCTCTCCTGTGGTGGTTATAGAGTGCTCATCTTCTAGAGGGCCGCAGATTCGGCATTCAGGATTGGATGCTGGTGACCACGGAGCCCAGCCCGAGAGGCTGGGGAGCAGTCACACAAGGAAAAAATTTCCAGGGAGTGTGATCAAGTCTGGAGACTTTTCTCCACATAAATATACTGGAGCTAAGGGTAAATTTATAATGCTCTAAGCTTAGCAAGACCTCTGCTTCAAGGTCAGCCGGTATTGATCCAGTGGGAAAAACATCACGGCAGTCGCCCACGTAAACAGACAGGGCGACACAAGAAGCAGGAGGGCAATGGCAAAAACTGCAAGGACTTTTCGCTGGGCGGAAAATCATGTGATAGCACTGTCAGCAGTGTTTCATCCCGGGAATGGAAACTGGGAAGCAGACTTCCTCAGCAGGCACGACCTCCACCCGGGAGAGTGGAAACTTCATCGGGAAGTTTTTTCCACATGATTGTAAACCGTTGGGAAATACCAAAGGTGGACATGATGGCGTCCCGTCTGAACAAAAAACGGGACAGGTATTGCGCCAGGTCAAGAGACCCTCAGGCAATAGCTGTGGACGTTCTGGTAACACCGTGGGTGTACCAGTCGGTGTATGTGTTCCCTCCTCTGCTTCTCATACCTAAGGTGCTGAGAATTATAAGACGTAGAGGAGTAAGAACTATACTCATGGCTCCGGATTGGCCAAGAAGGACTTGGTACCCGGAACTTCAAGAGATGCTTACAGAGGTCTTATGGCCTCTGCCGCTAAGAAGGGACTTGCTTCAGCAAGTACCATGTCTGTTCCAAGACTTACCGCAGCTGCGTTTGTCGGCATGGCGGTGGAACGCCGGATCCTAAGGGAAAAAGGCATTCCGGAAGAGGTCATTCCTACCCTGGTCAAAGCCAGAAAGGAGGTGACCGCACAACATTATCACCACATGTGGCGAAAATATGTTGCGTGGTGTGAGGCCAGGAAGGCCCCACAAAGAAATTTCAACTCGGTCGTTTCCTGCATTTCCTGCAAACAGGAGTGTCTATGGGCCTCAAATTGGGGTCCATTAAGGTTCAAATTTCGGCCCTGTCGATTTTCTTTCAGAAAGAATTGGCTTCAGTTCCTGAAGTCCAGAAGTTTGTCAAGGGAGTATTGCATATACAACGCCCTTTTGTGCCTCCAGTGGCACTGTGGGATCTCAACGTAGTTCTGGGATTCCTCAAATCACATTGGTTTAAAACCAGTCAAATCTGTGGATTTGAAGCATCTCACATGAAAAGTGACCATGCTCTTGGCCTTGGCCTGGACCAGGCGAGTGTCAAATTGGTGGTTTTTTCTCAAAAAAGCCCATATCTGTTTGTCCATTCGGACAGGGCAGAGCTGCGGACTCGTCCCCAGTTCTCTCCCTAAGGTGGTGTCAGTGTTTCACCTGAACCAGCTTATTGTGGTGCCTTGCACCTACTAGGGACTTGGAGGACTCCAAGTTGCTAGATGTTGTCAGGGCCCTGAAAATATGTTCCAGGACGGCTGGAGTCAGGAAAACTGACTTGCTGTTATCCTGTATGCACCCAAAAAACTGGGTGCTCTTGCTTCTAAGCAGACTATTGCTAGTTGGATGTGTAATACAATTCAGCTTGCACATTCTGTGGCAGGCCTGCCACAGCCAAAATATGTAAATGCCCATTCCACAAGGAAGGTGGGCTCATCTTGGGCGGCTGCCCGAGGGGTCTCGGCTTTTACAACTTTGCCGAGCGGTTATTTAGTCAGGGGCAAACACGTTTGTAAAATCCTACAAATTTGATACCCTGACTAAGGAGGACCTGGAGTTCTCTCATTCGGTGCTGCAGAGTCATCCGCACTCTCCCGCCCGTTTGGGAGCTTTGGTATTATCCCCATGGTCCTTTCAGGAACCCCAGCATCCACTAGGACGATAGAGAAAATAAGAATTTACTTACCGATAATTCTATTTCTCGGAGTCCGTAGTGGATGCTGGGCGCCCATCCCAAGTGCGGATTATCTGCAATACTTGTACATAGTTACAAAAATCGGGTTATTATTGTTGTGAGCCATCTTTTCAGAGGCTCCGCTGTTATCATACTGTTAACTGGGTTCAGATCACAGGTTGTACAGTGTGATTGGTGTGGCTGGTATGAGTCTTACCCGGGATTCAAAATCCTCCCTTATTATGTACGCTCGTCCGGGCACAGTATCTAACTGGCTTGGAGGAGGGTCATAGGGGGAGGAGCCAGTGCACACCACCTGATCCTAAAGCTTTACTTTTTGTGCCCTGTCTCCTGCGGAGACGCTATTCCCCATGGTCCTTTCAGGAACCCCAGCATCCACTACGGACTCCGAGAAATAGAATTATCGGTAAGTAAATTCTTATTTTTTAATAAATTTGCGAAAATCTCATTATGGGGTATGGTCAGTAGCGGATCTTGCCACGGGCAAGCAGGACTTTTGCCCGGGGTGCCGCCTTCCGGAGGGCGCCGGCGCCATCCGGAGGGCGCCACACCAGGGCAAGATCCGCTACTGCCCAGCTGCCCTCGCTGTGACCCACTGCCCGCTCCGAAGGGAACTAGATGCGTAGCGTCTAGTTTCCCTTCATGGAGAGGACCTTTACTGTGCGGTGCACAATGACATCATCGCGCACCACCCAGCAAAGGTCCTCTCCACAAAGGGAACTAGACGCTATGCGTCTAGTTTCTCTTCGTGGAGAGGATCTTTGCTTTGCGGTGCGCAATGACGTCATTGCGCACCGCACAGCGTTTCAGCAGCGCTACTCTGAACAGGGGGCGTAACTGACCATGCCCCCTGCACAAAACCATGCCCCCTACTTCCCGCCCGGGGTGCAAACAGCGCTGGAACCGGCCCTGGGTATGGTGTGTCGAATTTTGAGGACAAAAATAAACTTATTCCATTTTGGAAAAAAGATGTAACATAATAAAATGTGGACAAAGTGAAGCGCTGTGAATACTTTCCGGATGCACCGTACTGTTTTTAGGGGTTTATTTACTAAGCCTTGGAGAGAGATAAAGTGGAGAAAGATAAAGTACCAAACAATCAGCGCCTGTCATTTTTCAAACGCAGCCTGCAACATGGCAGTTAGGAGCTGATACTTTATCGCCATCTACTTTATCTCTCTCCAAGGCTTAGTAAATAGAACCCTCAGTGACAATGAAATAACACAAATAAATGGTATAAGAAAAAAAAAAACAATAAATAATAATAAAAACAATAATAACAACTAAGTTAATCAACATTGTTGTTTCATTAAAGCTTTGGAAACCAGAACTTACAGTCATGGAAAGAGGCCTCACAGCAAAAAGATAATGAGAGACTGAAGCAGGTTGGTACAGAGCTGTCTGTATGTCTGTATGTCTGCTACAAATGACTTAGGACTCACACAGAGGGGGGTATCCAATTACCTGTAGTCGATGACCGCAGGTAATTGTGTCACTGAGGGCTATCCTATTATCCTGGATGCGGAATGCGCCTCACACCGAAGCCAGCACTTATCACTGATTATGCTTTGTGTGCCTCAGGCACCCGAAGTATAATCCACAATAAATGGCTGCCAGAGCCGCGATTACACATGGGATTGAGGATTTATCCCCATTCCCATGTGTTATCGCGCAATCATGATCGTGTGTCCGTTTTCACCCTATGAAAATGGCCTGTAATAGGATACTGCAATTAATGACCAATGGCCCTGTGGTTTTCACAAGGAGAAAATGTATTGTGGATAATAGGATACTGGATTTAGTTCTCATGAACTAGAGCAGGGGTTCTCAAACTCGGTCCTCAGGACCCCACACAGTGCATGTTTTGCAGGTAACCCAGCAAGTGCACAGGTGTATTAATTACTCACTGACACATTTTAAAAGGTCCACAGGTGGAGCTAATTATTTCACTTGTGATTCTGTGATGAGACCTGCAAAACATGCACCGTGTGGGGTCCTGAGGAACGAGTTTGAGAACCTGTGAACTAGAGAATGGTGGGCCCAGGTGCAACAATATTAAAAATAGGAACAGCGCGCGCTGCCCAAAAAATGTTGTTTGGTCTCCTTGGTAAAGGGAGTCACCACACAATAGTACTCCCAATTCAAATGACGCCACACAATAGAGCTCCTTATTCACATTACACCACACAGTAGTGCCACTTATACACATTACACCACACAGTAGTGCTCTTTATTCACATTACACCACACAGCAGTGTCACTTATACACATTACACCACACAGTGTGCTCTTTATTCACATTACACCACACAGTAGTGCCTTTTATACACATTACACCACACAGTAGTCATCTTATACACATTACACCACACAGTAGTCATCTTATACACATTACACCACACAGTAGTAAACACATTACACTACAAGGTAGTGCTCCTTATTCACATTACACCATATAGCAGTGCTCCTTATACACATTACGCCACACAGCAGTGCTCCTTAAACACATTACGTCACACAGTAGTACTCCTTATATACTGTATGTTATGCCACACAGTAGTGTTCCTTATACACATTACACCACACAGTAGTAAGCCTAATATACGTTATGCCACACAGTAGTGTTCTTATATAGATTACGTCACACAGTAGTACTCCCTATATAAATGATGCCACACAGTAGTATCCCTAATACACATTACGCCACACAGTAGTGTTCCTTATACAGATTACGTCACACAGTAGTACTCCCTATATACATTATGCAACACAGTAGTATCGATTATACACATTACACCACACAGTAGTGCTGCTTAAACATTACACCACACGGTAGAGCTCCTTATTCCCATTACGCCACACAGTAGTGCTCCTTATATACGTTATGCCACACAGTAGTGTTCCTTATACAGATTACATCACACAGTAGTACTCCCTATATACATTATGCAACACAGTAGTATCGATTATACACATTACACCACACAGTAGTGCTGCTTAAACATTACACCACACGGTAGAGCTCCTTATTCACATTACGCCACACAGTAGTGCTCCTTATATACGTTATGCCACACAGTAGTGTTCCTTATACAGATTACATCACACAGTAGTACTCCTTATATACATTATGCTACACAGTAGTGTTCCTTATACACATTACGCCACACAGTAGTATTCCTTATATATATTACGTCACACGGTAGTACTCCCTATATACATTATGCCACACAGTAGTACCCCTTATACAGTATACATTACGTTGCTGTCTCTGAGGTGTGGATGAGCCGCTCTCAGTGAGGCAGGGATGTGCTGTTGTCAGTGAGGTGGGGATGTGCTGCTGACTCTGAAGTGTGAATGTGCTGCTGTCAGTGAGGCTGGGATGTGCTGCTTTCAGTTACTAGGGTATGTGCTGCTGTCAGTGAGGCGGGGTGTGCTGCTGTCAGTGAGGTGGGGATGTGCTGCTGTCAGTGTGGTGGTGATGTGCTGCTGTCAGTGAGGCGGGGATGTGCCACTGTCTCTGAGGCGGGGATGTGCTGCTGTCAGTGAGGTGGGGATGTGCCGCTGTCAGTGAGGCGGGAAAGTGCTGCTGTCAGTGAGGAGGGGATGTGCTGCTGTCAGTGAGGTGAGGATGTGCTGCTGTCAGTTAGGCGGGGATGTGCCGCTGTCAGAGAGGCGGGGATGTGCTGCTGTCAGGGAGGCAGTGATGTGCTGCTGTCAGCAAGGCAGGGGATGTGTTGCTGTCAGTGAGGCAGTGATGTGCTGCTGTCAGTGAGGCAGGGGATGTGCTGCTGTCAGTGAGGAGGGGATGTGCTGCTGTCAGTGAGGCGGGGATGTGCTGCTGTCAGTGAGGTGGGGATGGGCTGCTGTCAGTGAGGCGGGGATGTGCCGCTGTCAGTGATGGGGGGATGTGCTGCTGTCAGTGAGGCGGGGATGTGCCGCTGTCAGTGAGGCGGGGATGTGCCGCTGTCCATGAGACGGGGATGTGCCGCTGTCAGTGAGGCGGGGATGTGCCGCTGTCAGTGAGGCGGAAATTGCCGCTGTCAGTGAGGTGGTGATGTGCCGCTGACAGAGAGGCGGGGATGTGCCACAGTCAGTGAGAAGTGTCTCTGTGAGTGATGCTATTGTTTATACTGTAGTTGGATTTATTTACAGATGGCGTTATGGTAGTTGGAAGTAGTGCAGGAATACGGTTATGCTTGAAACTGCGTCATTCACGATCATGTGATTAATGGTGTACAATCATGTTAATGAGTTGTATTATTATATTATACCCTTTGGCTATTATGCCTATATATAGATATATACAGATAGATATAGTCTATGTAACATATAGTTTCCGTACATGTGTGGTGTGATGGTCACCATAATGTCACGCCAGCTGCTGACTACTAACAAATCATCACCAGCCAGAATATTCTCCTTGTCTCCGGAGGTCCGTCTGTCACTGAGCTGGTGGCTCCAGGACCAATGTTTGAGCAGGGGTCGTCCCTTCTGGATCTCCAACTGGGTCCTTCTGACGACGAATGCCAGTCTGAGAGGTTGGGGCGCGGTGTTGGAGCAACGCTACCTTCAGGGTCAGTGGACCAAGGAGGAGTCTCTCCTCCCATAAACATTCTGGAATTGCGGGCGGTGTTCAACTCATTGAACATGGCCCAGCATTTAATACAGATCAGACTTGTTCAAGTACAGTCGGACAATGCCACCACGGTGCATACATCAATCATCAAGGCAGCACTCGAAGCCGCATGACAATGAGGGAAGTATCACAGATTCTTCAGTGGGCGGAACACCATCTGCCAGCCATATCGGGGGTCCTAAACTGGGAAGCGGACTTTCTCAGTCATCGGGACATACACGCCGGAGAGTGGGGCCTCCATCCCGAAGTGTTTCAACTCCTCGTGGACAGTGAGGCCTTCCAGATGTGGACCTGATGGCGTCGCGACACAATCACAAGGTTCCGGTCTTCGGAGTAAGGACAAGGTATCCTCATGCAGGTGGACACACTGGCAATTCCATGGAACTTTCAGCTGCCGTACGTGTTCCCTCCGGTGTCACTCCTGCCCAGAGTAATACGGAAATTCAAGCAGGAAGGATGAATCCTACTTCTCATAGCTCCAGCGTGGCCCAGACGGCGCTGGTTCTCAGATCTACAGGGCCTCTTGCTAGACTGTCTCCTTCTACTTCCACAACGACCAGACCTCCTCGTTCAGGGCCCCTGTGTCTACCAGGATTTGGCCAGACTGGCTTTAACGGCGTGGTTCTTAAAGCTTCCGTCTTGAGGGCTAAAGGATTCTCTGAGGTGGTCCATTCAAACCATGTTGAGGGCCCGGAAACCGTCTTCTGCTCGGATTTCCCATAGGGTCTGGAATTCTTACTTTGTTTGGTGCGCATCAAACAATCATGACGTACCTCGCAGAAAGAGATTTATCAACGGTAAGTTCTTACCATAAATCTCGTTTTATGGGGGTGTGGGGGGTTTATTGGTACTTGCTATTTCCTATTTATTGCACCGCTGAATGTTTTTTATAATGAGTGAGATCAGCTAATAAAAGTGGAGTGACATTCTGTAAATATGCATGACCCTTTTGTAGTTATTTTCTAGAGCAGTCTGACCAGTGGTGATGTTGGACACAGTGGAGTGATGTGCACCACACATACTGTACATCCCGTTGGTGTTTGTACAGATGTGCAGTACAGATTCCGATGTACGCACAAAGTAGTGTATTAGAAATGTGTTAGGCGATACTAGACGGTTACAGAGGGTTGGCCAATCAGATGCAGATGTCAAGTAGTATGGGAGTGTTGCTTATAGAGATGCTGAATTGCTCAGATTGGAGGTCATACTCAGACGGATGATCTGCACCTAGCGTAGGGCTGATGATAGTTACAATGGTGTGAGGCACAAAGCATGATTGCAGTATCTGTAGACACTGACAGTGGGAGTGTCAGTCCTTGCATATTTGGACGCACGGATGTACACCAGTGAAGGACATTGTAGTGGCATTAGCTTAAAGTCGCAGACATAACTGCAGCAAAAAATGCAAGGAAGGCCCGTCTCAGAATCAGGACCTATGATGAGGGATCGTGCCCACCTCGACAGACCCCACCTCTTCAACAGACCCCACCTCCTTTGGGTCTGCTACCAGAAATTTCCCGAGCTGGTTTTCAAACACAATCCTCCCCTGACCTTCGGCCTCTGTGCTGCCTCTCTGATTAATGCCCTCCTTGCCCGGTCTGTGAGTTTTGGTGGCCGGCCTTCTCTTTGTCAGGTTTGTTGTGGTACCATGTTCTTTCCATTTGAAGATGATGGATGTGATGGTGCTCCGGGGGATCATCAAAGATTTGAGGGGGGGGGGGGGGTTTATAACCCATCCCTGACTTGTACTTCTTAACAACTTTGTCCTTGACTTGGAAAAAGAAATTTATTGGACTAGATGGCGCTAACTTGCAAGCAAGAATGGTAATGTGAGTTTATTGGAATACTTAGCTGGATTCTGTGTATCCCAATGGTGATCCGGAATGTTCTGTGTTCGGATCCTTGATGGTACTCTCAACCACAGAAGACGGATATGGGAAAGAAAGGGAATATACAATGTGTAGTGCTGTTATGTATCCTACAGCAAAAAAGTTTTTTACATCAGTCTCATCCGGCGTACCTCACTTACAATGTGAGTCGTCGGATGACATGCATAAAGGTATCTTTGCACTCAAGGTATTTTCGCATAAACACACCTCACTTACATGGAGGCGGGTGTCTTTACTCGTACAAAGGTATCTTTTAGACCACTCTTCTGTGTTGGGATCCTTGATGGTGCACTCGACCACAGAAGACGAATGTGGGTGAAAAAAAGAGAATATGCAATGTGTAGTGTTGTTATGTGTCCTACAGTATAAACTTCATCAGTCTCATCCGGCGTACCTCACTTACGGTGTGAGTCGTCGGATGATATGTATAAAGGTATCTTTGCACTTTAGGTATCTCAGCATAAACACACCTCACTTACATAAAGGCGGGTGTCTTTACTCATACAAAGGTATCTTTTTAAGCCATAACAAGTGTTTCTCACAAGAAAATAATAGCCAATTTTTTCAGAAATGTTGGTACGGGATCAGCGTACCTAACACTCACTCTGACCGCTGAATGTCTCCTCACATCACGGTTTCTTTACAGATAAGTTCCATCCAAGGTAGATAAAAGAATATGATTTTATTCAAAGAAAAAATATAACATGAAAGGCTTGATTCAGCGTAAGAGTCAAAGTCTGAGGGAGGCAAGTGCCGTCTAGGAACATAAAAGTGGCCAACTTGTATAAGTTCCAAAAAGAAAAAGACAAGGTCTTACCTTCCCTCAGATGAAGTTGACAGGTCCGCTGATGCAATGCTCCCTCTTTTCCAACGCGTTTCGAGTGTAGGACTCTTTTTCAAGGCATGAGGGTTTGTGCAATAGGTTGCCCTATTTATAGTAGTAGTAATAAATTACTTCTGGTCATGTGACAGGAACCGGAAGTACCAAGGAAAAAATAAAAAATGTAAACATACATATGTATATCATAATAGGTTGCTAGATGCAGAGGAAACCAGTCTTCAATATGTATATTTCTTCCCTTGTCTTGAATATGAAAAGGGGAAAAAAACGGTGGCAACCGGACGTTATATTTCCCTTAGGATTGTGGGAAATGTAGTTTCCTGTTGTAGTTCTTTATGTTAGCAAATATCAGAAAAACGGAAGTTTTCATTTTTAGGATTATGGGTGATGTAGTCTTGTAAAGAGAAGTAATGACGATTACCGGATGTTCATCCCGCTTGGGATTGTGGGAAATATGATCTCCTGGTGTAGTTCTCTGAGAGGAAGCAAAGTAGCAGCAGTAACCGGATGTTTGCATACCGCTAAGAATTATGGGGAATGTAGTCTCCTGGTTTAGATCTTTTGTGTCCAATGGAAGCCGCGGACGGAGACCTAATATCTCCCTCAGAATGACGAGTGATGTGTTCTCTCTGGCCGTAGTTCTTCCGTTGTTTTTATAGACACAGTAGTTGTATTCGATGATGTTAGTCACTGGAATATCGATCAGCCGCATCACGGGGGATTGTGGTCTCTGTAGTCCATAACAGAAGCCATTTTGGTAGTTTTGAATAGTCATGTGTAATTTTGCAATAAATAATCATTAGTCGTAATCTCCTCTAATGAGGTGTCCCCATATTAATACTCAGAACTGTTAAAACAAAACAAAACAAAACAAGTATATAGTTACTGTATTATCAGGAATGAAATAGTATTAGAATAATAAAAAAAGGGAATAATAAAAAAGGAATAATAAAAAAGGTTTCTAATAATAATAAATATTAAATAAGTAGGTTTAACACAAGCCCTAACTTTCAATAAATTTCACAGACCAATAGGGCAGAGTGGAAAAGTCACATTTTTAAATATTTATTTTTCACTCTCATGTTGATTAGAGAAACCATTTGAGTTCAAAGTCATGGTTTAATCCCCCAGGGGTGAGGGTATTGAGTGAAAAAATAGTCTTCATCTCTGAAATTGCAAGGTTCTTCTCGATATTCTTGTCTCTCCAAGTGGATTTAATGTGTTTAATTCCAATAAACTTCTTTATGTGTTGAATGGAGCAGTTGTGTTTCTTTTTGAAATGGTTAGACAGATGGTGGGTCTCTACTCCTTTTTTTACGTTTCGTAGATGTTCACCTATCCTTATCTTGAGCGGTCTTGTGGTTCTCCCAATATAATGAAGGCCACAAGAACATTCAATCAAGTAGATCACGTTTGCCGTATGACAGGTGATGAAGTCCCTGATTTTAAAGGTGACATCATTGACTGTCACTTCGGAATGCTTGCTGATAGGATCCTTAATGTTTTTGCAACCAATGCATAACCCACATCTGTGGAAGCCCTTAGTTCTGACTAGGTTTCGAGTCGGCATAGGTAGAGCGCTCCTTACTAGATGGTTTTTTAGGTTTCTTGATTTCCTATATATAAAATTTGGTTTTTTTGGTATTATCTTGGCAAGGATCGGGTCTCTCGTTAAAAGGTACCAGTTCTTCCTAATGACTTTCTCGATTTGCTCTTGACTGCTGATGAATGTGAATTTTAAATTAACATCATCGATGATGTGCTTCTATTTTGGACCTCTTCTCAGGAAGAATTGGGAAAATTCTTTGAATCATTGAATGAGAACACTGTTAATTTAAAATTCACATTCATCAGCAGTCAAGAGCAAATTAATTTTCTCGATTTGACTATTTATCAGGAAAATAATACTCTTAACACCAAAATCTATCAGAAATCCACAGATGTAAATACTTATATTCCCATCGATAGTCAACATCATGCCTTATGGTTAAAAGGGGTTCCAAAGAGCCAATTCTTACGAGTACGGAGGAACTGCAGTCACGATCAGGTCTTTAAACAACAGTCACTCCAAATGAAAGAGAATTTTGTCAGGAAAGGATATAAGGAGGAAGATTTAAATCAAGCTATCGGTGAAGTAGAGCAGATAGACCGTATATCCTTACTGTCATCCAATCGGATTAAGAAAAATGAACATTCCAATAAACTCACTTGGGCTTTCATATCTCAATATGATTCCCAACATGGACAAATCGAGAAAGTCATTAGGAAGAACTGGTACCTTTTAACGAGAGACCCGATCCTTGCCAAGATAATACCAAAAAAAACAAATTTTATATATAGGAAATCAAGAAACCTAAAAAACCATCTAGTAAGGAGCGCTCTACCTATGCCGACTCGAAACCTAGTCAGAACTAAGGGCTTCCACAGATGTGGGTTATGCATTGGTTGCAAAAACATTAAGGATCCTATCAGCAAGCATTCCGAAGTGACAGTCAATGATGTCACCTTTAAAATCAGGGACTTCATCACCTGTCATATGGCAAACGTGATCTACTTGATTGAATGTTCTTGTGGCCTTCATTATATTGGGAGAACCACAAGACCGCTCAAGATAAGGATAGGTGAACATCTACGAAACGTAAAAAAAGGAGTAGAGACCCACCATCTGTCTAACCATTTCAAAAAGAAACACAACTGCTCCATTCAACACATAAAGAAGTTTATTGGAATTAAACACATTAAATCCACTTGGAGAGACAAGAATATCGAGAAGAACCTTGCAATTTCAGAGATGAAGACTATTTTTTCACTCAATACCCTCACCCCTGGGGGATTAAACCATGACTTTGAACTCAAATGGTTTCTCTAATCAACATGAGAGTGAAAAATAAATATTTAAAAATGTGACTTTTCCACTCTGCCCTATTGGTCTGTGAAATTTATTGAAAGTTAGGGCTTGTGTTAAACCTACTTATTTAATATTTATTATTATTAGAAACCTTTTTTATTATTCCCTTTTTTTATTATTCTAATACTATTTCATTCCTGATAATACAGTAACTATATACTTGTTTTGTTTTGTTTTAACAGTTCTGAGTATTAATATGGGGACACCTCATTAGAGGAGATTACGACTAATGATTATTTATTGCAAAATTACACATGACTATTCAAAACTACCAAAATGGCTTCTGTTATGGACTACAGAGACCACAATCCCCCGTGATGCGGCTGATCGATATTCCAGTGACTAACATCATCGAATACAACTACTGTGTCTATAAAAACAACGGAAGAACTACGGCCAGAGAGAACACATCACTCGTCATTCTGAGGGAGATATTAGGTCTCCGTCCGCGGCTTCCATTGGACACAAAAGATCTAAACCAGGAGACTACATTCCCCATAATTCTTAGCGGTATGCAAACATCCGGTTACTGCTGCTACTTTGCTTCCTCTCAGAGAACTACACCAGGAGATCATATTTCCCACAATCCCAAGCGGGATGAACATCCGGTAATCGTCATTACTTCTCTTTACAAGACTACATCACCCATAATCCTAAAAATGAAAACTTCCATTTTTCTGATATTTGCTAACATAAAGAACTACAACAGGAAACTACATTTCCCACAATCCTAAGGGAAATATAACGTCCGGTTGCCACCGTTTTTTTCCCCTTTTCATATTCAAGACAAGGGAAGAAATATACATATTGAAGACTGGTTTCCTCTGCATCTAGCAACCTATTATGATATACATATGTATGTTTACATTTTTTATTTTTTCCTTGGTACTTCCGGTTCCTGTCACATGACCAGAAGTAATTTATTACTACTACTATAAATAGGGCAACCTATTGCACAAACCCTCATGCCTTGAAAAAGAGTCCTACACTCGAAACGCGTTGGAAAAGAGGGAGCATTGCATCAGCGGACCTGTCAACTTCATCTGAGGGAAGGTAAGACCTTGTCTTTTTCTTTTTGGAACTTATACAAGTTGGCCACTTTTATGTTCCTAGACGGCACTTGCCTCCCTCAGACTTTGACTCTTACGCTGAATCAAGCCTTTCATGTTATATTTTTTCTTTGAATAAAATCATATTCTTTTATCTACCTTGGATGGAACTTATCTGTAAAGAAACCGTGATGTGAGGAGACATTCAGCGGTCAGAGTGAGTGTTAGGTACGCTGATCCCGTACCAACATTTCTGAAAAAATTGGCTATTATTTTCTTGTGAGAAACACTTGTTATGGCTTAAAAAGATACCTTTGTATGAGTAAAGACACCCGCCTTTATGTAAGTGAGGTGTGTTTATGCTGAGATACCTAAAGTGCAAAGATACCTTTATACATATCATCCGACGACTCACACCGTAAGTGAGGTACGCCGGATGAGACTGATGAAGTTTATACTGTAGGACACATAACAACACTACACATTGCATATTCTCTTTTTTTCACCCACATTCGTCTTCTGTGGTCGAGTGCACCATCAAGGATCCCAACACAGAAGAGTGGTCTAAAAGATACCTTTGTACGAGTAAAGACACCCGCCTCCATGTAAGTGAGGTGTGTTTATGCGAAAATACCTTGAGTGCAAAGATACCTTTATGCATGTCATCCGACGACTCACATTGTAAGTGAGGTACGCCGGATGAGACTGATGTAAAAAACTTTTTTGCTGTAGGATACATAACAGCACTACACATTGTATATTCCCTTTCTTTCCCATATCCGTCTTCTGTGGTTGAGAGTACCATCAAGGATCCGAACACAGAACATTCCGGATCACCATTGGGATACACAGAATCCAGCTAAGTATTCCAATAAACTCACATTACCATTCTTGCTTGCAAGTTAGCGCCATCTAGTCCAATAAATTTCTTTTTCCTGCTCATATTTCTGGATCTCGTTTGGGATAGGTCCATTTTTGGATTTAGAAGGCAGCCAACGCTATACAAGGAGCGCCCAAGAGGTTTTTCACTTTTTTGTCCTTGACTTGTTTGGAGAGCTCCTTGGTCTTCATGGTGTTATGCCTCTTGCTTAGTGGCGTTGCAGCCTCTGGGGTCTTTCAGAAAAGTTGTGTTTATACTGACAGATCATGTGGCACTTAGATTGCACACAGGTGGACTTCATTTAGTTAATTATGTGACTTCTGAAGGTAATTGGTTGCATCAGAACTTTTGAGGGGCTTCATAGCAAAGGAGGTGAATATATATGCACATGCTAATTTTAAAATTTTTAGTTATAAAAAAAATGTTTATACATTTTTCTCATTTCGCTTCACCAACGTGGACTATTTTGTGCATATCCATCACAAAATTCAGATTAAAAAAAAAAAGATTTTAATTACCTACAGGTAAATCCTTTTCTCGTAGTCCGTAGAGGATACTGGGGTCCATTTAGTACCATGGGGTATAGACTGGTCCACTAGGAGCCATGGGCACTTTAAGAATTTGATAGTGTGCCCCTCTTACTAGACTCAGTCTAGGAAACTGTGCCCGAGGAGACGGACATACTTTGAGAGAAGGCTAGATAAGGATAGTGGTGACATTCCGAACCAGCACACACAAAATAAGAGGAAAACCAAGCTAACCAAACTTGAAACAGGAACAGCAACGGCTGAACCAACAACAATACTTAACCAAGTAACAGTGCAGGAAGAACGAAGCACCGGGCGGGCGCCCAGTATCCTCTATGGACTACGAGAAAAGAATTTACTGTTAGGTAATTAAAATCCTATTTTCTGTTACGTCCAAGAGGATACTGCGGTCCATTTAGTACCATGGGGATGTACCAAAGCTCCCAAACCGGGTGGGAGAGTGCTGAGGTTCCTACAGAACTGATTGACCAACTGAAGGTCCTCAGAGGCCAAAGTATCGAACGTGTAGAACTTAGCAAACGTATTTGAACCTGACCAAGTAGCTGCTCAGCAAAGCTGTAAAGCTGAGACACCCCGGGCAGCCACCCAGGAAGAACCCACCGACCTAGTAGAGTGGGCCTGTACAGATTTTAAACATGGCAACCTGCCATGGAATAAGCAAGTTGGATAGTAAGCCTGATCCAGCATGCAATAGACTGTTTTGAAGCAGGACACACAATTTTATTGGGATCATAAAGAACAAACAGTGAGTCCGGTTTTCTGTGACTAGCTGTTCTCTTTACATACACCTTCAAAGCCCTCACAACTTCCAAAGACTTTGAAGTAGCAGAGGTGTCGGTGACAACCGGAACCACAATAGGTTGGTTGATGTGAAACACTGACACCACTTTAGGAAGAAATTGCTGATGAGTTCTGAGTTCAGCTCTGTCCCCATGGAAAATTAAATAGGGATTTTTCTGAGACAAAGCCCCCAACTCCGACACACGTCTTACGGAAGCCTAGGCCAACAGTGTGACGGCCTTCCACGCCATCAAACGTAGCCGCGGCAAGTCCTGATAGATGAACGGCCCTGTTGCAGAAGATCCTCGAGAAGAGGTAGAGCCAACGGATCTTCAAAGAGCATCTCCAGAAGGTCCGCGCACCAAGCCCTTCTTGGCCAGTCCGGAGCAATGAGAATTGCTTGAACCTTTTCCCTTTTTATTCTCTTTCGAATTCTTGGGATCAGAGGAAGTGGATGAAACACGCACACCATCTGTTAGACCCATGGAATCGTCAGGGCGTCTACCGCCACCGCCTGTGGGTCTCTCGACCTGGAACAATACCGCTTAAGCTTCTTGTTGAGACGAGAGGCCATCATGTCGATTTGTGGATATCCCCATCGACTTGTCAAGCAGCTGAACACTTCCGGGTGAAGGCCCCACTCCCCCGGGTGCAGGTCGTGTCTGCTGAGGAAGTCTGCTTCCCAGTTGTCTACTACCGGAATAAAGACCGCTGACAATGCCAGTGATTCTTTTTGCCCAGAGGAGAATTCTTGACACCTCGGACCTAGCTGCTCTGCTTTTCGTTCCGCCCTGTCGGTTTATGTACATCACTGCCGTCACATTGTCCGACTGGACCTGAATGGCCCGATCTTGAAGAAGATGTGAGGCTTGCAGAAGGGCATTGTATATGGCCCTGAGTTCCAGAATGTTGATTGGAAGGACGACTTCTTGACTAGACCATCTTCTTTGAAACTGCACCCCCTGAGTGACTGCTCCCCAACCTCTGAGGCTTGCATCTGTGGTTAACAGAATCCAGTTCTGAATTCCGAACCTCCGACCTACGACGAGGTGACAAGTCTGTAGCCACCACAGAAGGGAGATCCTAGCTTTTGGCGACAGACAGATCCTCTGGTGCATGTGAAGATGCGATCCGGACCAATTGTCTAACAGATCGAGCTGGAAGGGACTTGCGTGAAACCTTCCATATTGAAGAGCCTCGTGAGAGGCCACCATTTTTTCTAGAAGGTGAATGCACAGATGCACCGACACCTGTGTTGGCTTCAGGACATCCCGAACCATCGACTGGATCACCAATTCCTTTTCCAACGGAAGGAACACTTTCTGCGACTCCGTGTCTAGTATCATCCCCAGGAATGGGAGCCCCCTTGTTGGCTCTAGGTGAGATTTTGGAAGGTTCAGAATCCACCCGTGATCCCGGAGGAGTTTGGTTGAGAGACCAATGCTGTCCAGCAACCTTTCCCTGGACGGTGCTTTTATCAGGAGATCGTCCAGGTACGGAATTATGTTCACTCCCTGTTTGCCGAGTAGAAACATCATCCCTGCCATCACCTTGGTGAACACCCACGGTGCCGTGGAAAGACCAAATGGCAGGGCCTGGGACTGGTAGTGACAGTCTTGCAGTGCAAACCATAGATAAGCCTGATGAGGTGGCCAGATCGGAATGGGAAGGTACGCATTCTTGATATCCAGAGACAGTAGGAATTCCCCCTCCTCCAGATTTGAGATTACCCTTCTCAGAGACTCCATCTTGAATTTGAACAAGTAAGTACGGGTTCAAAGACTTAAGGGTTCAGAATCGGCCTTACCGAACCGGCCGGTCTCGGTACTATGAACAAGTTGTAATAGTATCCCCTGTTGAGTAGATGAGGCGGAACTGGAACAATGACCTGAGTCTGTACCAGTTTTTGGATGGCATGCAATAAAGCTATGCTTGCCTCTTGTGAAACTGGCAAGCCTGATTTGAAGAATCTGTCAGGTGGAGCTTTTGGAACTCCAGTCTGTAGCCCTGGGAAATAAGATCTATGCCCCAGGGATCCTGGCACGAACTTGACCAGATGTGACTGAAGAATTGTAGGCAGGCTCCCACCTGACAGCCTTTCAGGCAGTGCAGTCCACCGTCATGCTGAAGTCTGTGAGGAAGCAGAGCCTGAGCTCTGTTCCTGAGCACCTGCAGTTGCTGGTTTGCGTGGTTTACCTCTTGCGCCGCTGGAGGACATAGAAACACCTCTGGATTTGCCCTTGAACTTGGCCGTCCGAAAGGACTTTAACTTAGAAGCTGAATAAGTCTTCTTGGTTGGAGTGGGGCTGCAGAAGGAAGATACATAGACTTATCCGCAGTAGCTGTGGAGATCCATTTGTCTAGTTCATCTCCAAACAAGGCCTCTCCTGTGAATGGTAGGCCTTCCACGCCTTTCCTGGAGTCCGCGTCAGCAGTCCACTGGCGTAGCCACAAGCCACTGCGTGCCGACTCTGTCATAGCGGTGGTGCGTGCGTTAAGCAAGCCTATCCCTTTTATGGCTTTCACCATAAAGTTTCGCTGAGTCCTGTATATGCTGTAGGAGTAAAACAACCTTCCCCCTAGATGAGGAATCTAATCCCTCAATTAGGTTACCTGAGCATTTTCAATGGCTTTTGTGATCCACGCACATGCAATAGTGGGTCTTTGGGCAACCCCAGCAGCTGTGTACAATGATTCGAGTGTAGTCTTAATTTTATGATCAGCCGTGTCTTTAAAGGAGGCTGCACCAGGAACAGGCAAAACAATTTTACATGACAGCCTAGAGACTGATGTGTCCACTATTGGTGGATTTCCCCATTTTTTTCTATCCTCTAGAGCAGACATTCCCAACCACGGTCCTCAAGGCACACTAACAGTGCAGGTTTTAGTGATATCCAGGCTTCAGCACAGGTGACTTAATTAGTAGCTCAGTTATTTTGATTTAACCATCTGTGCTGCAGCCTGGATATCACTAAAACCTGCACTGTTGGTGTGCCTTGAGGACCGTGGTTGGGAATGCCTGCTCTAGAGGAAAAGGAAAAGATGAGAGTAACCTTTTAGGGACCTGAAATTTCTTCTCAGGATTAACCCACGTTTCTTCAAACAGGGTATTCAATTTCTTTGACACAGGAAAAGTGACTGAGGATTTCTTTTTTACATTAAAATAAGATTCCTCACACTCCTCTGACACCTTATCAGGAATTCCCTGTGACAGAGCTGCATCCCCTCTTCCGCGTCTACCTCACCCTCCTCAAAGTCTGACCCTTCAGCGGCAGACTGCAGGATATGGGCCAGAGATCGCTTTTGCGGACAAATGGGAGTGTATTGAAATGCTGTTTCGGGGACTGAGTCTCTTCATAAACTCATCCACAGTCTGTTTTAAGTTTTGCATCTCTTTCTCATTGCGGGACAATGATGTAGAAAGAGTGGAGATCATTCCTTTAAGAGAATTAACCCACTCTGGTTCAGCCCCGCTCTTCTGTGAACCCTGAGTACCCAGTAGTGAGCACCCTGGTGAAGAGGAACACTCCGCTGTACAAGAAACACACTCTTTGCCTGACATAATGTAAATGTGACAGTACTCACACACACAGGAAAAGGTTAAGCACAATTAACCCACAAAGAGCCCTTCAGGGAGACACAGAGTTGATTGGGGCCTGCCCCCACTGTGCTCATACCGCTAATGCCAAGCTTAGCCGGGTCGCAGACCAAGTACCCTGATAGGGGACTTAGTACTGTAGTAATCGTCCCCCCCCCACTATGACCCCCTGGTACCGCTGAGGTAATTTGGAGTCGCACTGGAGGAGCTGCGCATCCCTGTCAGTCAACATCTGTGTCCACTGCAGAGGGAAAATGGCGCTGGTGAGCTGCTGGATCCTCTCATAGTGAAGCTCCGCCCCTTCAATGGCACGCGGGCTTCCCGCTTTTTTTATACTGGCTGAGGAATCTGGTGCTTAAAATGGAGAGAAACCGTTTTAAGACTGTGTTGCCAGTATGGGTACTGTGTACAGTGTACTGAGACGCAGTTGTGTACTGTGTCTGGATACGCATTATGCCCCGTTTAGAAGCCGTGCGTCACCGTATCCTCGTGCCGCCATAATGGCCGGCGCCCCGCTAACCGGGACGCCGGCTCAGTACTCTCCACTCTTCATTCTTCTGGCTCTGTTAGGGGTGCGGTGTGCTGCGGGAATGTACGCTCGCCGTGGTGAGGCTTGCAAATAGTTCCCTCAGGAGCTAGTGTCCTGTCAGCGGGGAACGGGACCATTAACCCTTCAATAGGTTGGGCCGAACCCCTCCCTAAGTCCCAGGAAGCAGGCAGATTGGTGCCAACCAGACCTGCCTGAAAAAAACAAACAGATAAAATAAATGCAGAAAACTCTTCAGGAGCTTCCTTCAGCGTGACCGGCTCCTCCGGGCACATTTTCTAAACTGAGTCTGGTAAGAGGGGCATAGAGGGAGGAGCCAGCCCACACTATCAATTTCTTAGAGTGCCCATGGCTCCTAATGGACCCGTCTATACCCCATAGTTCTAAATGGACCCCAGTACCCTCTAGAATGTAAGAGAAAATTAAATTACAGGTTGCAATGTAGCAAAATAGGAAAAAAGCCAAGGGGGGTGAATACTTCAGCAAGGCACTGTGTACACGTTATGGAAGTGTGCTATGCATAACAAAATTCCCCTCCCCAAGGTCAAGGCCCAGAAACGTATCTCTTTTATCCCCCATTCCGATAAGCTCTTAGACATACTATATATACATACATACCAACTTGTATGTTAGGTTTATCCCATTTATTATTAATCACATTTGCAATACAATCTATGCGCAACATTAGCGCCCAGAATTGCATTGCAGAATGCGATTATATGAGCGGGTTGTACTATAGAGCTCCCTCATGGACAGGGGAGTATGCCCCTGCAATGTGCTCCGAGTTCTGCTGTGACCGCACACGCACAACGGCCTTTTCTGGGGAGGGTTCTGCCTGCTGAATCAGCAATGTGCAGCTACAACGGGGCTACAATGCCTCGCATCCCAGAAATGGGTAAATCTGGTAGCACCGCTATCATGACCTGGTCCCTGGTGGTCTGAGCTGGTGAGCTGAAAGGAGGAGTTACTGACTGGGAAGGCAGCAGAAGACGTAGTCGGTACTGAAAACACTTTGAGGCAATCAATGTTATTCGATGCTGATGATCACTGAAGATAACCGATGGTCATCTGTACTGGAGAACACTAGAAGACAATTAATGTTAATCAATGTTGAAGATCACTGGCATTACCTGATGGTAATCGGCACTGGAGAACACTGGAAGACACTGGAGAACACTACAAGACACTGGAGAACACTACAAGACTATCAATGGCAATCGATGTTGAAGCTCACTGGAGCTAATCAATGGCAATTGATAATGGAGAGCACTGGAAGACAGTTGATGTTAATGGATTTTGAAGTTCACTGGAGATAACCGATGGCAATCTGTACTAGAGAATACTGAAAAGCGCTGGAGATAACTGATGGTAATCGGTACTGGAGAATACTGAGAAGCATTGGAGTTCACTGGAAAACACTAGAAGACAATAGATGTTAATCGATGTTGACGTTCACTGGAGATAACCAATGGCAATCTGTACTGGAGAATACTGAGAAGCGCTGGAGATCCTAGTGAGGACAAATGGGGTCATTCCGAGTTGATCGCTCGCTAGCTATTTTTTGCATCGCTGCGATCAGATAGTCGCCGCCTATAGGGGAGTGTATTTTCGCTTTGCAAATGTGCGAACACTTGTGCAGCCGTGTGGTACAAAAACAGTTTGTGCAGTTTCTGCGTAGGTCTGCACTTACTCAGCCGCTGCGATTACTTCAACCTGTCCGGTTCCGGAATTGACGTCAGACACCCGCCCCTGCAAACGCTTGGACACACTTGTGTTTTTCCAACAACTCCCAGAAAACGGTCAGTTGTCACCCACAAACGCCCTCTTCCTGTCAATCACCTTGCGAACTGCTGTGCGAACGGATTCTTCTTTAAATCCATCGCCAAGCTCCGATCCGCTTTGTACCCATAAGATGCACCTGCGCATTGCGGTGCATACGCTTGCGCAGTTTTGCCGAGTTCTGACCTGATCGCAGCGCTGCAAAAAATAGCTAGCATGCGATCAGGTCGGAAGGACCCCCAAAGTACAGTGTCTGGAAACAGCAAACAGGAGCTTGCGGTCTCTAGAGGTAGAAGTTGGTCAGGCTCCCTCCTGTTCCCAGAATCTTGTTTATATACCCTCAGGTAGCTTGTCATTGGTGGAGAAAGTCAGCTGACACACACAAGGAATAACATTGGACGACAGTCCGCTCAGCTGACAACCCGAGATCCACTTCATGTGGACACAATGAACAGAGAGACCAGATGCTGGACACTGGATTCTGCTGATTACTCACACAAAGAAATTCCTTCACAGGTGGCTTAGGGGAACGTTTACTAAGCAGTGATAAGAGCGGAGAAGTGAGCCAGTGGAGAAGTTGCCCGTGGCGACCAATCAGCACTGAAGTAACATCTATAATTTGCATACTATAAAATGATACAGAGCTGCTGATTGGTTGATGGGGCAACTTCTCCACTGGCTCACTTCTCCGCTCTTATCACTGCTTAGTAAATGTCCCCCTTAATCTGAGTGAGTAACAGAGTGAAGTTTGTATGCTGAATGCAAGCTGGTCAGGAAATACTTGAATCTGGAGGACACTTGTCTACTTTCAATTTCTCCTCTCCGGGAGAAGCCCAGAGAGAAGATGCTGCAGGAGACATCGGGGGGAGGGGCCGGGCTGTGACACCATCAAGCCCCGCCCCCCACATCTGAAGAAAAAAAAAGCTGTGATTTGCGGGGCCGCGGGAAGGGTGCGGGTCTAAAATGATGCGATTTGCGACATTTTAACTCCTTCCCCACCTTACAGAGATTATTTCTCCATCCTGCCCGCATTACTAGGGTGCGAGCAGGATGCGGGAGACCTGCCTACTCTTCCGGGGGTGCAGGTGGCTACCCAAAAAAATGTGAGCCTTCCGCAGCTACTGGGAGAGTAGGCAAGTATGATCTGGAGTGCTGGCTAAAACCCAGCATGGAGGATAGACGGAACTGCAGGAGACATGGCAGAGGTAAGTCACAGAATATGAGGAATCCAGTCAGAACTGTGATAATTGCATCTCCCATAGAAACCTATGGGGGAATCTTCTGTTGCTGGGAATGCAGGTATCACAGCAGGTGTCGGAGATCCCCCTGTGATACATTCAGGGGATGCTTCATTTTTGTGGTTAATCGCCGAAAATATACATAATAAATGTAAATGAGCCTGTTGACAAGCATCCCAGCACACTCCCCCCTTCTCCTGCTAGCATCAAGAAATAAAAACACTCCTGCGGCTATGCACCCATCTGTCCCGATCACTGTGGCCAGCAGTCCAGCGTCACCTCTTACTCCACATCTCTCTCCTCCCCTTACCGGCATCAGTCATAATGGTCACGATGTTTATTGATGTTCCGACGTTGACCGATGTTCCAATGTTTTTCAAAATATTTTTTGTTTCTCTAAATATTTTTGTGTCCTAATAAAATCATTGTGGAGAAGTTTAAATACATGTTCTTCACCTAATTCACAAAAATAAATAAAAAATAAACATTTTCGGAATGGTTTTTGCAAAAAAAAAATAAAAAAAATTGGCAGTTAAGTGGTTAATGACTTATGCAGACATATTATGCCTACCAAAAATGTTATTTTTCTAGTGAAGATTAAATATATTTTTCTTTTATAGGATAAATGTGTAAGAAGTTGAACAGTTAAATAGTCCAATTGCTTTGGGGAACCTACTGACATCCTGCTTAATCATAAAATGGGATCCGGTCTCTAGGTCGACAGTAACTAGGGTGACACTGTCTAGGTCGACCACTATTGGTCGACAGGGTCTCTAGGTCGACATGTTCTAGGCCGACAGGTAAAAAGGTCGACATGATTTTTTTTTAAAAAAAGTTTAAACTATTTCGTACTTAACGATCCACACGGACTGCGATTGGGAATAGTAACCTCTGCAGAGCGCAGCGAGGCACCCTGCCCGAACGCGAGCCATGCGAGGGGACACGGTGCACTGATTGGGGTTCCCGGTCAGTGTACGGAGAAAACGACACCCACAAAAAAAAAACCTCATGTCGATCTTTTGACCTGTCGACCTAGAACATGTCAACCTAGAGACTCTGTCGACCTAGTTACTGTTGACCAATAGTGCTCAACCTAGAAACTATCAACCTTCCTTACCAAACCCTCAGAAAATAGGGTTATAAAACAAAACCTACTTTGTCAGGCAACACTAACAATAAATGTCATTCACAGGTAGCTTTCACTGTCGGGGAAAAAGTGAATAAAGAGACAAGGGAACTGGCAGAAATGGACGCTATAGACCATGACATGATACTCCAGCTTGGATCAGATGAGACGGTCCAAAACGCTGCTGAAGCCTTGGTCAACAAGGAGACAACCGGGGATCGTTCAAAAAGTTTGCTGCAGTGGGATGAGCAATTGGGACAATTCCAACTCTTAAAGTTGATAGGAAACAATGCCATTGAGATAACAAAAAATACCAAGTTCACTGTGGTAGGGCATGGTGGGCAGAGAGATGGCAAAGCGTCCGTGGGTGGAAAAACAGCAGATCAGTTGTCCGAAGTCCTACTAAAGCTGAGGGATCCCTCGTCCCCCCTGCACTGGTCATCGGATGTACGTAGGCTTGAGGAGATTAGTATAGTTTCTTGTGACATTGGAGCAGGAAAACAAGGTGAAACATTTGCCAAGGAGTTTTTGTTGGGGCTGAGCGAAGGACGACTCGCTGTCGGATCAGTCACCATTCGCACCACAAAGGCCGTAGTGCAGGAAGATGGAAGCAAAGTGACGGTTGATTTAGATGACCCCGAGCTGTGGAGCAAACATAATCCAGCTCACAAGCGGAAGTTCTACCTGGGGGAGGATGGCAATCTCAGAGAGGTGAGCGATTCTAGAGGGAGAAGCCCGGAGTGGATAGAGGGCGAGAGAATTGCCATGGAGTACAACCCACTGGCCCCATGGCAGATAGACAATAGACCTCTATATTACCAAGAAAACAGGGTCGTCTACAGAATTCCAGATGAATATATTACACAGTTTATGGAGGGGAGGATGACAGAAATATTTAGTCAAGGAATGAATACACAGCTGAAGGAAAACACGATGGATGTATATCACACAGATCGTAACACAGGAAATATAGTACAGGAAACGCTTGACGTTCGAACTGTAGCAGGTCTAGATAATTTACTGGACAATATTAAGGATATCATACAAACTTCTAACAATATAAGACGAGAAAGCCTGGAAACAAGGAAGGAAATGTTACAGAAATACGGAATAATGATAGACCAGAACACGGATTTGGCAGATACATGGAGACAAATCCAAAACAACAGAAACATAAGAGATCTGAGAATACTTTTTAATACAGTTCAGAACAATCTGGAAAATTCTGTGAAGTATTATAGCTTCAAAGATTACATCTACAGCATAAACATGAAAGACTTCTATGTAAGGCTACATGGAGCAACGGATAGACATCTATTAGATAACAATTTTGCAGACCTTAAAGAGAATAGTCATGTTTCATATGATTTATTCAAAAACATGAGAAATGAGAGAACTTTTGTGAAAATGGCAAACCAGTGGGTCAGTGGTGAGCATGGGGAGATCGGCGAGATTAATGGTTACGATGGGATGGCTGTTATTGCCACTCATATTTCTGAGGTTGTTCGTAATGCAGAAATGTTCATCACAAATCGCTTGTTGTGGGATCTTGTGCCTTCATGGAATACCTTTCGTAATTTGCACCCGATGACCAGAGGTTTGACGTGGACAGGGAACAATGCAGCTATAGGGATGCGCTTTGAGACTGCTGATCAGAACATGAAAGAACAAGTTTCACAAAGGACTATCTCCATAATGAAGAGGTGGATAACTCAAAAATTCAGGGGTAGATATTTTCGCACCGATGCTTCAAAGAAATCAAAAGATATGTCAGCAAGTGAAGTTGGAAGACTAATGGGAGCTATAAGTGAGGAAGTTCCACTAAATGATCTGAACATTGATGCTCTCTACACAATGCCAAACATGTTATCAGAAGATGTTACAAGTGGACTTCAAACACTAGAAGAGACAGGGGGAGGAAAGAGTTTACAGACAGAACTCCAATTAAAGATGATGGAAGACAGACAAGAATTTGCTGAGAAAATAAACCATAAAATAAAGGAACAATCTCCTGAAGACCTCGCCAAGTATCAGAAGGTGAAGTCACTAGAGAGATCGGAAGGTGGTGTCAAGATAATATTACAGAGTAAACTGAATCCCTCTGAGACTAAGGAGATTTTAATGCCGGATGAAAAAAGTCCTTTGAAGTCCGAAGAGCTCATACATTCCTATTTTAATGATATCCCCCCAGTTTCCAGCAAGATCAACCAGGGTCTGGGAATCTATGGTACTCTAATGGGCTTCCAATCTGCAAATCAGATGTTTGCTGAAGGGAAAGACTGGGAGGGGGGGGTCATGCTTGCTCAGGGGGTTCACGGTGTAACCGAACTGACTGGTGTTAATGCAGCGGTGAATTACTTTGTTAGCGCTACTGCTAAGACTGCAGTCTCCAAGATCTCTGCGCTTGGGCTTGAGGAAGCCACAGAAACGCAAATCACTGGCACTCTGGCTAAAGCTGGCGAAGTAGCTGAGATGATCCCTCTGCTTTCAGTAGGATTCACTGTATTTAACATATATGAAGATCTGCATCAAAACACTCCGATTGGGATAGCAGATGCAGTTCTGGATGGAGTAATATTTCTCACAGCTCTGGGGGGTCCTGAATTGCTACCAGTCACTGTAGCTTTGAGTATAGTCCGTCTACTACTTGATCCACTGTATAATGAAATCAAACATGAGCTAGACGCTCTACCTCCTGATGCCAACACAGGGGAGAGATTTGTGGCTGTTATTAAAGGGACTGGCTTAGCCCTGAAAGATGTCTCAAACAGCTTTGTAGAAATATATGAGCAGATATCTTTTATTGGACTGTTCTATAATATTCACAATCTTGAAACGGAACACAGGCAGAGCATGGACACAGTGCACCAACTGCAAACTGCTGAGAACTACTTCAAGATCTTAGATGAGCAGCAAGATGGTAAATGCCACAAACTAATAGACTTCACTAAAGGGGAGGATTCTGCCTATGGAGGAAACTTGCGCATTGAGCTGACAGATCACAGTTCAATGGTCATCACACTCCATGATCCCATCACATCCAACAGAATCACAAAAGAAATATACTTTGAAAAGGACTGTGAATCGGTGGACCTAGTTATGGGTGTCGGGGAAGCTGTGAATATTCAAATGAAGCAGAAATCAGCCACTGTCTTGTGGTTCATTCCTGTAAAAAAGGAGAGCGTCATTTCTTCCATTACTCAGGACATCACAACACTGTATGGCACTTACTTGGGTAATGCCAAACCCAATCGCTTCTATGCTGTGCAACAAAACATAATCAAAGGTCTTTCATACACCCTGGATAAATATAACTATGAGCTCTATGGCAAAGATGGCAATGATATCTTTTTCTTAGGGCCACAGTACACTTTTGTCCATGGTGGCAATGGCCAAGATATTTACTATATCCCACAGGATGGAGGGATAACGCAAATCTGCAATCAGGCAGATGATAAAGCCATGGACCTTTTACTCTTTAACAATACCTTTCAGCAAATACAGGCAAGGAAAACCGGCAACAATCTTAAGATTTTCAACAACAACTTGCATCTAGTTCTGATTAAAGACTGGTTCCTTGGAGAAGAATACAGGCATATGAAATTTAAGAGCTCAGAAGGGATTTTGTTTGATGTTGGACAAGTTACGGGGAAAGGAATTGTGGCTTTATCCCCTACTGCTTTGGATTTCTCAAACAAACATTCGAAGGTAGAAGTTAACCTGCAAAATCCAACATGGAAGACAGTAGTCACAGTGGTAGGAACTGACTATGATGACGTTATAAATGGAAACCAGCTAAATAATGTCATTCAGGGTCGGGGTGGTGTCAACCACCTCTCTGGACGCGAAGGTAAAGACATGTATATAATACAGGATAAAGGAGGCTGTGACACCATTGATAACTTTGCAGATGATGGCCTAATTGACATGGTAGAGCTGCCTGTGGACTACGTCACTCTGAGAGTTGATATTGCTCCACCCCAGTCTCTGAAAATATGGGATTCCAGTGGGAGAACATGTGTTATCATCAAGGACTGGAAGAGAGGTTGGCAGTGGCAGCACATCGTATTCAAAACCAAAGACTTTGTGATGTTCCAGGTCTCCAACACATCAGCGGAGCCACAGCTCAGCCCACTGATATTAGACTACAGTGATTCGAAGAAAGGTATAAACATTGATTTACAGACCATTCCAGGAAATGAGCATATAATGACTGTGATCGGATCCCCATATTATGATATTATAACAGGAAATAAAAAATCCAACTTCATTCAAACAGGAAAAGGTGGAGGCAAGGTAACAGGAGGAGATGGAAGCGACATATATGTTATAGGGTGTGACAGTGCATCCTTTTATTTTGAGATAAATAACTATGCAGAAGATGGAGCCACTGATGTACTTTATGTTAACAGGAATTACAACACTTTGCATTTTTCTGATGATAATACTGACCTCAGAATCAGTAGTAAATCATACCGTGCTTTACATCATACTGATCCCAATGCTGACATCGAAACCAGTAGTGAATCATTTTGCAATATTCAACTACACAGCTGGTTCACATCAGAAAGTTTCAGACATTTACAAATACACACAGAGGATGGAATAACCTTCAGTTTGCCCAGTGGAACAGAACCTGTGGTACATGCTGTTGACAACTCCAGAGACACGCTACCTATAAATGTTATTGACACTAAGTCCGGTATATATGCTGGGGCAAGCAACATAATGGGTCCTCCTAGAATGATAGAAATCTATGGGAATGCAAAAGACAATTATATTGACCCAGGAACAAACGGAGCATCAATGATGGGTGAAGAGGGCAGCGACACCTACGTATTGAGGAAACACTATGAAGGCACCTATGAAATTAACAATTTTGCAACTGACCACAAAGTAGATTATCTCAAACTTGATGTAGACTTTAAAGCTATACAAAACACACAAATACCTGGAAAGTATTTTTTACCTAAAAAAGACCTACTTCTGACTGCTCCATCAGTTGCCAAATGGCGTTGCCGGCTTTCAAATTATAAAACAATATCCAATTACAGACATTTGATAGTGCAGACCAACGATGTGTTCTTCACTTTCTCAGATGACACATTTGAGATCCAACCAATGTTCATAGACAAGAGATTTTTCCCTAATGAATTACATCTTGATCTAACATCTCAGATTTTCCGTTCTGTACCCATAGTGTACGGGTCTCTCCAGAAAATAAACTTTATTTCTGGAAATACGCTGAATAACACAATTATAGGGGGTAAGAACACGGATGTATTGTTTGGCCTAGAAGGGAATGATGTTCTCCAAGGGTCTGATGGCAAAGATTATCTTTCAGGAGGACCTGGAGATGATCAAATCCACGGAGGTAAAGGAAATGACCTAATCTTGGGTGGTGAAGGGGATGACGTTATCTATGCGGGCCAGGGGGCTGACACAATTTATGGAGGACCAGGATCAGATACCTTACTGTTTGTTGGAGACTTTAGCAATAAAACTGGAGTTTTCATAAATTTGGATATTGGCTACGGAGCTGGTGGGGATGCAGAAGGCGACCTTTACTTTGGAATGGAAAATGTACTGGGTACCAGTTATGATGACATTGTGGTAGGCAATGATGATAACAACTACTTAAGTGGTGGAGGAGGCAATGATCTTATTCAGCCAATGGGTGGACACGATGCCCTTCATGGAGGAGAAGGAGAAGATGTGTATTATCTTATCGGTGCTACTGGTATGAAAATGATTGACAACTTTGCTACTGATGTAAAAGATGATCAGATTTATATTGAAGATTCCGGTGACATATTGGGATTTTCCCAAAACAAATCAAGTAATGACCTTGACATAATCTTTGTGTATAAAAATAAATCTGACGAAGGGCTTGGCATTATTGTGAAAAACTGGTTCATCTCAGAAAAACACAGACATCTTCATTTGAAAATGTGTAAGCCGTTTACAAAAGATTGTTTGCATTTCAATCTTGTAAGCACCAGTTACACTGGACCTTGGCCCCATTATACACAATTTTATTCTTGAAAAATCTAAATATATATAGGCCCCAATATGGCATTTTCGAAATGTCAAAAGTGCTACCATTGACAAGTAATGTATATATAGCGTCAAGCAGACAAAAAGATTTAGCTAATGTGGTGCACAAATGAAAGATACAGTACATTAAACATTAAAAATATTTACAATTTAAAAGTTTAGAACCATAGGTTAAAAGTTAAAACCAGTAATATAGGACAAAGAAATCTAGAAGTGTGTGAATAGATTGAAAAAAATGTGATTAAAATCTGCAATGTACAGTATGTCCACTTGAATGTCCTATTAATAAAGTTTTACTTATGAGAAAATGACGATGTCCTGTGTATTTGTAACATTGATAATTTAAGTGTCTCCTGTATATATTTTCAATTCCAACGGCCAATCGCCTAGTGTGTAGGGCCTAATAGAGTCAGTGTGATTTTAGTTCAATATCTTAATAAAGAGGTCTCTTATGGACTCTACACACTTGGCGATGTTTCCGACTTGGACGATGTTCATTTTCAACGATTAACGACCATCGTCCAAATTGGCTCGCTATGCTAAATGAGGGAAAACCAATAATGAACAACCACAGGGACGCGCATCGTTCATCGTTGGTGCATACAAACTGAGCGATATGAACAAGTTATCGTTCATTACTGAACGAGATCATTCATATCGCTCACACACATCGGCAAGTGTGTAGGGCCCATTAAATTGCTCACAAGAATATTTCTGGTCTTATGTTTGCACTTACAATTGATAAAAAGATATTTATAAGTGGTCCTGATTAATCTTCAATAAACCGTAATCACAGTGAGCATATCGTTAGAATATACTACACAATATTAGACAACCGGAACGTATATGTTCCTTCTTTTATGGGGTTAAATCAACCTGTGATAATTCATTCTAATATAGCTCAGCCATGAAAAAGGAGATTTATGGTAGACTTACCATGGTTAAATCTCTTTCTGCGAGGTACACTGGGTTCCACAGGGAATACATCGGGGTGTAGAGATGGATCTTGATCCAGAGGCACCAACAAGCTAAAGCTTTACACTGTCCCAGGATGCATTGCGGGGCCTCCTCTATAACCCCGCCTCCAGGCACTGGAGCTCAGTTTCATTAACCAGTCCAATGTAGGAGCAGGTAAAAGAGACGGTAGATGTTAGTCACATAGAACCACGTTCTCAACGACAGGAGGAGGGACCAGCAGCTAGTGCCATACAAACCCATAGAAGCTAAGTGCTAAGCTAAGTCAGGGTGGGCACCCTATGGAACCCAGTGTACCTCGCAGAAAGAGCTTTAACCATGGTAAATCTACAATAAATCTCCTTTTCTGCAGCAGGGTACACTGTGTTCCACAGGGGATACATCAGGGATGTCCTAAAGCAGTTCCTCAAGGGCGCACCATAGTGGGTATGAGAAACTGGCGTCCAAAGGAAGCATCCTGGGAGGCGAAAGTACCAAAGGCATAGAACCTAATGAACGTGTTAACTGAGGACCACGTAGCCGCCTTGCACAATTGTTATGCAGATGCGCCACAGCGGGCCACCCAAGAAGCTCCAATACACCGAATAGAATGGGCTTTAATAGCAACAGGAGCTGGAAGTCCAGCCTGCGCATAAGCTTGTGTTATCACCATTCTAATCCATCTGGCCATGGTTTGCTTATTAGCAGGCCAGCCACGCTTGTGGAAACCAAATCGTACAAAAAGGGTATCTGACCTCCTAATAGAGGCAGTCCTCTCCACATATATACGGAGGGCCCTTACCACATCCAAAGACCGCTCTTTGGAGGACAAGTCCAAAGAGATGAAGGCCGGAACCACAATCTCTTGATTAAGAATAAGAATACTTTATTGTCATTAACAAGACAAGACAAATGAAATGTCAATGATATTTTCCAATAAACATCCTGCATAATAAAACAATCAATAAAACAAGTCTTACTTCTAAATTATCTCATTTCATTAAACCGTTTATTGCACGTATAGCTGTTGGAAAAAAACTATTAAGCACACGTTTTGTATGTGTACTTACACTTCTAAAGCGTTTTTGTGATGGTAATCTCTCAAAAACTGAGTAATTTGGATGACTAGAATCTGCCAATATATTTCTAGCTCTTTTTAACACTCTCTTTTCATAAAGATCATGTATACATGGAAGGGACACGCCAATGACCCTGCCTGTAGTTCTGACCACACGTTCCAAGGAAATCTTATCAGCCACAGTACAGTTCCCATACCATACTGTCACCCCATAAGTCAGAGCACTCTCTACTATACTGCGATAAAACCTAATCAGCATATCTGTACTCAAACAAGCAGCTTTAAGTCGTCTTAAGAAAAAAAGGCGCTGCTGCGCCTTCCTAACTAAGAATGTACAGTTTAAAGACCTGGTTAGGTCTCTGGAAATATAGATGCCCAACAACTTGAAAGAATCTACCTCCTCAATTTGCATGCCATCCACAAAAACAGGAAGTAGCGGTCTTCAACTACCTCGCCTAAAATCAACTACCAACTCCTTTGTTTTAGATGTATTTAAACGCAAATGATTTTCCTTACTCCATTGTAACAATCTAAAAACCTCCTGTCCATAATCATCCTCATCATTTTTGCTAATCAAACCAACTACCGCTGTATCATCGGCAAATTTCACTACTTAACAGATTCCACAGTTGAAAAATAATCATATCTAAATTTGGAATATAATAATGGGCTCAAGAGACACCCTTGAGGCACACCAGTTTTTAACTGCACCTTGCTAGAAAAAAAAAACTACCTAGCTTAACTACTTGGGGGCGATCAGTCAGAAAATGTAAAATCCAATTGCACGTAAACCCATTTAAGCCTAGAGAAAAAAGCTTACAGACCAGAGATACTGGTATTATAGTATTAAAAGCAGAACTAAAATCCACAAATAAAATTCTTACATATGTCCCCTTCTTCTCTAAGTGGTTCTGCGCCTGGCGTAAGACAGTCAGAACTGCATCATCAGTAAAGCGAGTCTCTCGATATGCAAATTGCAAAGGATCAAAATTTGCTGAAAAATTAGATTTAATATGTCTTAATATCAGGCGTTCTAAGCACTTCATAGCCAAGGAAGTCAATGCAATAGGACGATAATCGTCTAAACCAGTGGTTTCCAAACTTTTTTGAATCACGGCGCCCTAGAATATCAGAATTTTTTTACGGCACCCCTAGGCCAAAAGTTTCTTAAATTTAGAAAGAAATATTACATTAAGTTTATCACGTTTATATGTCATCCTTAGGGTCAGTTGTGTGGTGAGGGACAAGATTTGCTTCTGTTTGGCCACATATTTTATGACTGGCAGCCACCAGCACTGGTTTTGCCTATTATATTGGGGTCTGGGACTCAGGGTCGACAGCACAAAGGTCGACACACTTTAGGTCGACACCAATTGGTCGACACACATTAGGTCGACAGGGTCAAAAGGTCGACATGGGTCAAAAGGTCGACAGGAACAAGGTCGACATGGAAAAAGGTCGACATGAGTTTTTTATGTTTTTTTGGTGTCGTTTTCTTCGTAGAGTGACCGGGAACCCGAATTAGTGCACCGCGTCCCCTCGCATGGCTCGCTTCGCTCGCCATGCTTCGGGCATGGTGCCTTCGCTTCGCTCGGCACACTTTACCGTTCCAATCGTAGTCCACGTGGATCGTTAAGTATGAAAAGGTTCAAAAAGAGAAAAAAATCGTGAAAAACTCATGTCGACTTTTTTCCATGTCGACCTTGTTCCTGTCGACCTTTTGACGCTGTCGACCTAATGTGTGTCGACCAATTGGCGTCGACCTAAAGTGTGTCGACCTTTGTGCTGTCGACCTGGAGTCCGGATACCATTATATTGACCATGAATAATTTGAATTGGTCCTGGACCACCAACCCAGGGCACCCCTGCAAGTGACCCGAGGCACCCCAGGGAGCTACGGCACACATTTTGGGAACCTCTGGTCTAAACATTTGGGCACACTCTTTTTCACCACAGGAATAATGGTCATTGCTTTGAAACATTTGGGAACTTTACAATAATGTAAAGATACAATAAAAAAGCAACTTAAGGATACCCACTAACTGATTGCTACAGTCCCTAAGGATTTTACTCTGAATCATATCAGGACCAGCAGCTTTACCTATAGTGACACCACGCAAAAATCTCAAGACTTCTTGTTTGTCAAGTATTATGGGGACCTCGCCTAGTCTAGTCTCCACAGCTTCAACACTGATATTATCTTTCTTGTCAAATCTGGAGTAAAAAGTATTTAACTCTTCTACTAGGGAACTATTCTCTACCCTTTGATTAAGGTGAAACGATGACACCACCTAAGGTAAATAACTGGGGCGAGTTCGGAGAACTGCTTGGTCGCGATTAAATATCAAAAAGGGTGGACAGGACAGGACAAAGCGCCTAAGTCCAATACCCTTCTGGCAGAGGCAATAGCCAATAAGAAAAGGACCTTAGCCGTAAGCCATTTAAGGTCCACTGACTCAAGAGGTTCAAATGGAGATTCTTGAGGGGCATTCAGCACAACATACAAATCCCATGGAGCCACAGGAGGGACATAGGGAGACTGAATCCACAGTACGCCCTGAGTGACTGTATGAACGTCAGACATAGATGGAATTTTTCTCTGAAACACATTGACAAGGCAGATATGTGAACCTTGAGGGAGGCCAGACGAAGTCCTAAATCCAGACCTTGTTGCAAAAAAGCCAGAAGTCTGTAAGTACTAAATTTGTAAGCATCCTAATTCTTAGCAGCACACCAGGTGAAGTAAGAATTCCAGACCTTATAATAAATCCGTGCAGAAGCCGGTTTGCATAACCACCTAACCATAGTTTGGATAACCACCTCGGAGAATCCTTTAGCCCTCAGGTGTGAAGCTTCAAGAGCCATGCCGTCAAAGCCAGCCTGGCCAGGTCCGGGTAGACACAAGGGCCCTCAACAAGGAGGTCTGGACGTTGAGGAAGTAGAAGAGGACACTCTATCAATAGACCCTGGAGGTCTGAGAACCAATGTCGTCTGAGCCATGCTGGAGTGACTAGAAGTAGTATTCCTTCTTGTTTGAACTTCCGTAGTACCCTGGGCAGGAGTGACACTGGAGGGAACACGTAGGGCAGCTCACAGTTCCATGGAATTGCCAGTGCGTCTATGAACGCTGCTTGAGGATCCCTTGTCCTTGATCCGAAGACTGTAACTTTGTGATTGTGTCGAGATGCCATCAGGTCTACATCTGGTAGACCCCACTTGTCCACTAGGAGTTGAAAGACTTCCTGATGAAGACTCCACTCTCTGGCGTGCACGTCCTGATGACTGAGGAAATCCGCTTCCCAGTTGAGGACTCCCGGAATGAACACTGCCGATATTGCCAGCAGATGGCGTTTCACCCAACAAAGGATTTTTGACACTTCACACATTGCCATGTGGCTTTGAGTGCCGCCCTGATGGTTAATGTACGCCACCATGGTGGCGTTGTCTTATTGTACTTGAACAGGCCTGTTCTGTATCAGAGGCAAAGCAAGAGTCAAAGCATTGAACACCGCCCGCAGTTCCAGAATGTTTATCGAGAGGAGAGTTTCCCCCTTGGTCCACCGACCCTGGAGAGAGTGTTGCTCCAGCACCATGCCCCAACCCCTTAGACTGGCATCCGTAGTCAGTAGGACCCAGTTGGGGGTCCAGAAGGGACGGCCGCTGCTCAACTGCTGGTCCTGTAGCCACCAGCCCAGTGACAGATGAACCTCCGGAGTCAAGGAAGTCAGTTGAGACCTGATCCGATGAGGTAGGCCATCCCACTTGGAGAGGATTAACCTCTGTAGAGGGTGGGAATGAAACGGAGTGTACTCTACCATGTCAAAAGCTGACACCATGAGGCCTAGTACTTGCATCGCCGAGTGTATCGACACTCTTGGGCGAGAGAGGAAATATCTGATCCTGTCCTGAAGTTTCAGGACTTTCTCTGGAGACAGAAACAGTCTTTGGCTTCTTCCAGTTGACGAGCCACCCAGGGGTTTGTAGGAAGCATACCGTCAGTTGCAGATGACTGAGGAGGACATCTTGGGAGTTCGCCAGGATCAGGAAGTCGTCCAGATACGAGAGGATCCTGATTCCCTGACAACGTAGATGAGCCGTCATTCATGGCCATAACCTTGGTGAAAATCCGAACGGCAGAGCCTGGAGCTGATAGTGAAGGTTGCCAATAGCAAACCGCAGATATTGCTGATGCAATATGGCAATAGGTATGTGCAGATAAGCATCTTGTATATCCAGGGATACCATATAATATCCGGGTTCCATGGCCAGTACAATAGAGCGCAGCATTTCCATATGGAACTTGGACACTCTCACAAATTTGTTCAGTGATTTGAGGTTGAGTATAGTCTGGAAAGACCCAGTAGGTTTCGGTACTAGATGCAGGGTCGAATAGTATCCTCCACCTCTCTGGGACAGGGGTACCAGCACCACCAATCCTGTATCCAGAAGGGAACGCACAACCAGGTGGAGAGCTTGTGCCCTTCAACAGGTCTGAAGGAATAACCGTCGTGCAGAACTGGTGAGGAGGGCATCTCCTGAAAGAGACTGCGTACCCATGAGAGACGACTTCCCACACCCATGCATCTGAAGTGGTCTTTAACCAGACCTGGGTGAAAGGCAGAAGTCGGTCTCCCACCCTGGTATCCCCCAGGGGGAGGCCCGCTCCGTTATGCAGCAGGTTTGTCTTGTTTGGAAGCAGGCTGACAGGCAGCCCAGGATTGTTTTGCTTTGGGCTTAGTGGTTTTGGGAGCACAAGCTTTTCTCGGGTATGCCTGACCCTTTGCTTTCCCTTTAGGTCGAAAGGACCTAAAAGTGGTACTCTTTGCCTTCTGTGCAGAAGGAATAGTATTCGGGAGAAATGCATTCTTAGCGGCCGCAAAGTCAATCACAATCTTATTTAGATCTTCCCCAAATAGGATGTCTCCCTTTAAAAGGGAGTACCTCCAAGGTCTTTTTGGAGTCCAGGTCCACCTTCCATGACTTCAACCACAGAATTCGGCAATCCAGAATGGACGTAGTCGACGCCTTGGCCACCATTACACCTAGCTCAGAGGACGCCTCCTGAATATAATGGGATGTGGTGGTAATGTTTATTTATTTATTAACAGTTTCTTATATAGCGCAGCAAATTCCGTTGCGCTTTACAATTGGACACAATGATACAACAAAACTAGGTAATAAACAAACAGTCAGAGGTAGGAAGGCCCTGCTTGCAAGCGTATAATCTATGGGAAAATGAGACAGATATTGGGGGTAATTCCAAGTTGATCGCAGCAGTAATTTTTTTTAGCAGTTGGGCAAAACCATGTGCACTGCAGGGGAGGCAGATGTAACACGTGCAGAGAGAGTTAGATTTGGGTGTGGTGAGTTTCAATCTGCAATGTAAATTGCAGTGTAAAAATAAAGCAGCCAGTATTTACCCTGCACAGAAACAAAATAACCCACCCAAATCTAACTCTCTCTGCACATGTTATATCTGCCCCCCCTGCACTGCACATGGTTTTTCCCAACTGCTAAAAAATTTCCTGCTACGATCAACTCGGAATGACCACCATTGTCTGGCAGGTTTCTTAGATGCAGTGGTGGGATCTACCTCATCATCAATTTGTATAATCAGCTTAATAGCCTCCACTAGGTCAAGGACATCAACCTGAGTCAGGTTCCTCGTCAGAAGCAGCTGTATCAGTGTCTGACGGATCTGTATACTCCCAATCCCCATCAGAAGTATCATCTGAAATATTAGTGGATTGTGAGGAGGAAGCGGCCCGCTTAGATGACCCCTTGACTCCAGAGGGATGTGGGGTAGATTTTTGTATAACCAAAGATTGATTCAATTGTTGTATCTGGGTAGACAGAGTATCCACCCAGGCCGGATTTACCACAGGGACAATATGTGGCTGCAATGGCACAGAAGGTTCCATAGGGGACGTAAGGCGTGTCACAAGCGTATTAAGCATATTTGAGAACGCCGCCCAAGGAGGCTCCTATTTGGTTACCGAAGCAGCAGGCTGACTGGGCGATGTATGGAACATATTACACAGACCATCCATCAAAACCTCCCCCTCAGGTAAATCCTTGGTGCATGTGCGGAATGATGCAGGAGCGTCCGCTGATTTCCCGCCCTTTGTGGAAGACATTATAGTGAATGTAAATGCAGAGCCAGACAAATACAATACCTGCAAATAAATCCCCTATTTATGTGACAGTAAATACAGGACACAAACAGAGAATAAATGCAGTATGAGTACACAGTAGAATACACTTAGCTGTAAATACTGTACAGCACTATATACTGGACCCTGACGCACCAAGTCTCTTAGGGTACAGAATACAGTGATGACTATAGCTGGGATACACTGAAAGTGAAAACTACACAGCAGATACAGGCACACACAGTCACAGTGACAATGCAGATAATTATTTTAGTCTGACAACAAAACTGCACCCAGAGTTTCAGTCAGGAAGTGAGGGAGAGTGTAAGGCAGCTCCAGGGTGGGAACACCTGCAGTAGATGGTGCCTGGAGCTGGGGGAGGGGCTACAGGTCAAGCACCATATCCCCTATGCTAGTCCTCACCACCGTGTACTATGGAGCCTTATTAAAATGGATATTTTGCTGTCCGACCTATGCTCCCTGCCCTGGTTGATATAGTGGTGTCCCTGCACAGCCACAGTGTCCACACCAGCGTCACGGTCCGTCTCCTTAGACCACGACTGGAACACGATTTAATGGCGGGTTCCGCCTGGGGGACCCTCTTACCTCCTCCCTTAGTAGCAGCCACGCGAACCAGGAGAGCGTCTGCGGTGGTGTGCCTTGGAACTGCAGCGACTGCCCCGCAAGTACATGGGAACAGAGCCAGCGGGAGTATGCGACGCTGCTGGGGAGGTGATGGAGCCACAGCAAAGTATGTCACACTGACATATGAAGTGCTGCAGCCCTTGAAGTCTTCTAAAAAGCTTTTCCAGGGCTGCCTCTGTTAATTGACCTGCTTCATGCAGGCGCCAACTGTAAAACTGAGCTCCAGTGCCTGGAGGCGGGGTTATATAGAGGAGTCCCCGCAATGCATTCTGGGACAGTCTTAAGCTTTAGCCTATTGGTGCCTCTGGATCAAGATCCATCTCTACACCCCGATCTATTCCCTGTGGAACACAGTGTACCCGCTGCAGAAATGGGTAGTCAAAATATGCAAATATTGATATTACACACTGTATTGTTGTGACCAATATTTATCATACTAGGATGGCCATAGACCATCGATGATTCTAGATCAGGGAGCAATGCCACACATGTTCAGAAGAAACTTTTGTGCAGGAACTGTTTCTCCAGCAAAGCTTCTTCTGTGCATGCACGGCTATTCAATAGCAGGAACCACTGATGGTAGATAGTAGCATAGTATGTAATACATACCTCCCAACTGTCCCGATTTTCGCGGGACAGCCCCGTTTTTTGGGGACTGTCCCGCTGTCCCACCCGCGGGCCGCAGTGTCCCGCGGTGGGGGGGGCAGTTGGGAGGCTCCTGCACGCGCTGCTCTGCTTAGCAGAGCAGCGATGAATAGACGCTGTGCGCATGCGCACAGCGTCTATTCAGTGCAGACAGAGGGAGAGAGGGTATGCCAGCAGCTCATGGAGCGCTGGGCATGCCCCCTCAATGACGAAATTGTAGGTGTGCCTCGCGATCGCGGGTCCTCCCGCGAGACCACGCCCCCTTTCCCATAGGCCATTCCCCTTTTTCGGAAGCCGCGCGTGTGTCCTTCTTTGCTAGCGGCTAAAGTTGGGAGGTATGGTAATGTAACCATCAATGGTTCCAGCTGAAACATCCACGGACGGCAACCATCAATGGAGAAACTATCGATGGCCATCCCTATATAGGTACACCACCGATAATCCGGCACCCTTGGTTCTAAGCACTATGCCAGAGTATCTGTTTTGCCAGATTATTGGTGATACATACATCCCAATGTATATATTACAATTAGAGATGAGCGGGTTCGGTTCTCCGAGATCCGAACCCCCCCCGAACTTCACCTATTTTACACGGTTCCGACGCAGCCTCGGATCTTACCGCCTTGCTCGGTTAACCTGAACGCACCCGAACGTCATCATCCCGCTGTCGGATTCTCGCGAGATTCGTATTCTATATAAAGAGCCGCGCGTCGCCGCCATTTTCACTCGTGCATTGGAGATTGAACGGAGAGGACGTGGCTGCGTTATCTCCCTGAAAAGCTCCGTAATCTGTGCTCAGTGTGCTGCAAATATCTGTGCTCAGTGTGCTGCATTGTGGGGACTGTGGACCACCAGTATATAATTATAGTAGCACAGTACAGTAGGCCATTGCTGTATCTTGCAGCTCTGTGTCAAGTATACTATCTCTGTGCTGCATTATTGTGAGCAGTATATAGTAGGACAGTGCAGCATTTTGGTGACCAGCAGTATACATATAGTACAGTACAGTAGGCCATTGCTGTATCTTGCAGCTCTGTGTCAAGTATACTATCTCTGTGCTGCATTATTGTGAGCAGTATATAGTAGGACAGTGCAGCATTTTGGTGACCAGCAGTATACATATAGTACAGTACAGTAGGCCATTGCTGTATCTTGCAGCTCTGTGTCAAGTATACTATCTCTGTGCTGCATTAGTGTGAGCAGTATATAGTAGGATAGTGCAACATTTTGGTGACCAGCAGTATACATATAGTACAGTACAGTAGGTCGTTGCTATATCTTGCAGCTCTGTGTCAAGTATACTAGTATCCATATCTGTGCTGCATTAGTGTGAGTAGTATATAGTAGGACAGTGCAGCATTTTGGTGACCAGCAGTATACATATAGGGGGTAATTCCAAGTTGATTGCAGCAGGAATTTTTTTAGCAGTTGGGCAAAACCATGTGCACTGCAGGGGAGGCAGATATAACATGTGCAGAGAGAGTTAGATTTGGGTGGGTTATTTTATTTCTGTGCAGGGTAAATGCTGGCTGCTTTATTTTTACACTGCAAATCAGATTGCAGATTGAACACGCCACAAAATAACCAACCCAAATCTAACTCTCCCTGCACATGTTGAATTTGCCTTCCCTGCAGTGCACATGGTTTTGCCCAACTGCTAAAAAATTTCCTGCTGCAATCAACTTGGAATTACCCCCATAGTACAGTACAGTACAATAGGCCATTGCTGTATCTTGCAGCTCTGTGTCAAGTAAACTAACTCTGTGCTGCTTTATTGTGACCAGAATATAGTAGGACAGTGCAGCATTTTGGTGACCAGCAGTATACATATAGTACAGTACAGTAGGCCATTACTGTATCTTGCAGCTCTGTGTCAAGTATACTATCTCTGTGCTGCATTATTGTGAGCAGTATATAGTATGATAGTGCATGTGTTATACACCTGGTGATTTTATACATCCTGTAATCTGTACTGAGCGATGTGTGAGATACACCTGGGAATTGTACACCCTATATTATTATTATTATCCTTTACTTATATGGCGCCACAAGGGTTCCGCAGCACCCAATAACAGAGTACGTAAATAATCAAACAGGAAAACCGCAACTTACAGTTGATGACAGTATAGGACAGTGATGGCATAACCTTGACACTTCAGCTGTTGTTGAACTACACATCCCAGCATGCTCTGCATCAGTTTTAGCATGGTCAAATAGCAAAACTGTAGTAGGGCATGCTGGGATGTGTAGTTCAACAACAGCTGGAGTGTCAAGGTTATCCATCACTGGTATAGGACTAGTACAGGGTAAATAAACATAGTTACATCAGCAGATGACACTGGAATAAGTATCAGGTGGCAGAAGACTGCTGGATGTGGTACAGTTGAAGATTATTAAAGTAAGACAAAGGATAAGCACATGAGGGAAGAGGGCCCTGCTCGTGAAAGCTTACACTCTAAAGGGCAGGGGTAGACAGACATGAGTGACACAGATGGGATACATAGAGAACGTGGAACAGAGGGTATGGATGAGATTTGGCTGGGTTTGGTGAAGAAGTGGACCCCCAGAAGGCACAAGTCAATACTTAACATTGCAACATTTTACTGGGCTATGCAGGAGAAAATAAAAAATAGGGGAAAAAAAAAAAAAGAATTGATAACTTCTACCGCTTTCAAAAAGGTCAATGGAAGCTGAAATAATGGACAACTACCTCATGGAAGCAAGATACAGTATACCAAACAGTACTTAGCAGAGCTAGGAATGAGTGCTTATTAAATACAGTAACATTTTGTCATAATATTTCAGAAACTGCATGGCTGCTCTCTTGCACTCTTTTGCTCTAATACACCACCTGCTTTAGGATTTATATTCAAAAACATTGGGGTAAATTTACTAAGGTGGGAGATTTTTATAACTGGTGATGTTGCCCATAGCAACCAATCAGATTGTATCTATTATCTTCTAGAAGCAGCTAGACAAATGTTAAGTAGAATCTGATTGGTTGCTATGGGCAACATCACCAGTTCTAAAAAACTCCCACCTTAGTAAATTTACCCCATTATGTCTCAATAATCCCAAAAATGTCAGTCTTCTTGGAAAGTGATTTGTTCCTTTGTAAGGGAAAGAGAACAAACGTTCTCAAACAACGGTTTCTCAATTTCTTTTTCCTCTGGGAAGGGATTGTGGATTCGCAGGAATATCTGAGCATTTCTGTAATCAGAAAGCAGCGACTTTCTACAAATAATTACGAATAATTCCAGTGATTTTGTCATTTTCTTCTAGTGATTTGGACCAATAATACCATTGATTAGAACTAATATTTCCTGTGATATTGAGGTGTTTGTGTCGCTTAGCTTAGCCGTCCAGTGACCACAGTGCACCTCTTTTTCTCTTTTCTTTGCATCATGTGCTGTTAGGAGCCAATTTTTTTTAGTGCCATCCTGTCTGACATGCAGTGCCACTCCTAGATGGGCCAGGTGTTTGTGCCACCCTCTTGGGTCGCTTAGCTTAGTCATCCAGCGACCTCGGTGCAAATTTTAGGACTAAAAATAGTATTGTGAGGTGTTCAGAATAGACTGGAAATGAGTGGAAATTGTAGTTATTGAGGTTAATAATACTATAGGATCAAAATTACCCCCAAATTCTATGATTTAAGCTGTTTTTGAGGGGTTTTTGAAAAAAAAACACCCGAATCCAAAACACACCCGAATCCGACAAAAAAATTTCAGGGAGATTTTGCCAAAACACGTCCGAATCCAAAACACGGCCGCGGAACTGAATCCAAAACCAAAACACAAAACCCGAAAACTTTCCGGTGCACATCTCTAATTACCCAGGACTTACCAGGACGAAAACAGACGGAAACACCCAACCAATGTTGCAACAAAGCAACCACCCTTCCTTTCATCTTTAATCAAAATCAACTGTGCATTTAAGCGTATATATATATTTTTCCAACTATAATCCTCATGACCTCTAAGAACAGAATGCAACCAATTTTGTATAAAACCAGTTACAAGACTTCTGGTTCCGGCGGGCTGATGAGCGGACACTGAGCTAAGGAGCTCCGCTGCACCGACCGCCATAGCATCATTTACAAGGCTTTTAAGCCTCTCAAAGACGGCTCCGGCTCCAGGATCAAGAGGAAGACTCCCACTCCACAGCCTCTGATGATTCCTCAGAGGAGGAACAGCTCTCAACCCGACAGTCTAAGTACCAAGGTGGGAAGCTTAAACCCCCATCATGGAAGGTAACTCTGTCTGATAAGCAGCAGCAGTGGCCCCCAGAAACGCTGCCAGCCCACGCTGACATGGTGAAAGCCATTAAACAGACCATTTGCCCCTTGTTCAAGGAACAAACAGTGGACATTAATAATCAACTAGCGCAGCTTACACAGCGCGTTTTTTGCATAGAACAACATTTAGGGGAAACATTTGCTGCCATGGCGAACCTTAAAAAATCCACATCAAGAAATACCAAGGATATATTGCAATTGCACAATAAAATTCAAGATTTGGAAAATAGGTCTCGTAGGGGGAACCTCAGGATAATAGATAATAGAATCTGTCAAGACCTGCTTGATTTTATAAAGAAGTCGCTCCCTGAAATGTTACAGGTGCAGGACAGATGTTCCGATCTTATTATAGACAGAGCACACAGGTTGGGCCCGATTCGTCCACAAGAAGGGGCTAGACCTCGGGCGGTGATTTTCAAACCCCTAAATTTCTTCATAAGGAATTATTGTGGACAGCACCTCGTAAGATGAAGCAGATGATGTGGGATGGTCACAAAATATTATTATTTTAGGACTATTCGGCGGAACTGTTTAAAGCACGACGTGACTTTGCCCCATTATCTTCCTGCCTTATCCAGGAAAATAGGAAGTTCGCTGTTTTGTACCCGGCGTGGCTGCGCCTGTATAATGGATCACAATTTGCTGACTTTCACTCCCCCGAGTATGCGGATAATAATGGTTCCAAGTTGTCTGATTGTGAATGATCACTGCCGGGACACTCCGTTCATATTAGATACTAGGTGATTCATCGCACCCTACAGGCGCTCTTCACACCGTCGTAAAGGGGCTACGCCCCCTTAACCCCTGCACACCCTTGTGGCGTGCAATATTTTTATTATATGGAGTATTACATCCAATCATAATTGTGTGAGTGGTTAAATATTGCACGGACAAAGGGCGTGCAATGGTTAAGGGGTGGAAGCCCCATGCAACGGCGTGAACAGAGCACACAGGGCCTAGTGAATCACCTAGTAGGTGCTTTGGTTGGGGGAGTAGGGAGTGCGGGGAAGAGGCGTATGGGATCCAGTGGTGCCGCGGGAGAGGCGGTTGTGGTGGTGCCACAGGTGGGGGAGGGGCCGGTGCGGTGGTGCCGCAGGTGGGGGAGGGTGCGTGGGTGCCGCGGGTCGTGGTCCGGAGCCACTGCGGTGGGGAAGGAGCAGTTGCGCGGTTGCCCCAGGTGGGGGCGGATGCGGTGGTGCGGCGGGAAGTATGGGTGCGGGGTCGCTGCGGGTGAGGGAGGGGGTCCGGAGCCACCGCGGGTGCTGGAGGGTGTGTGTGGGGGTGCCGCGAATGGGGCCTGGAGGTACTGTAAGTGGGGGAGGGGCAGGTAATGCTTGTCCTGGAAGCAGCTAAGCTGCTGTCCTCCGTTTGGCAGTGGCTCTCCCGGAGACTGTCACACTTAGCGCCGGTGTCCCAATGCGCCGCATTACAGGGAAGAAGATGCACTCAATAAACTACAGCCCCCAGCAGCCCTAAGGGCCAGAATGCTTCGGCGCTAAGGGCTGCTGGGAGTTGTAGTTTATGTAGTGCGTCTACTTCCCTGTAATGCGGTGCGTTGGGACACTGGTGCTAACAATAGTGACTGGCTGGCAGAACTGAGTGACTGTAGTTTATGTAGTGCGTAGTCTTGGGTCCTCAGTTAATGGGAAGTACATAGGGAGGTACAGTGCAAATGTGTTTTATTGTTTCCTGGGAGGGCAAATGTGTTTTATTGTTTCCTGTGGGGGCAAATGTGTTTTATTGTTTCCTGTGGGGGCCAATGTGTTAATTTTTTTCCCTGTAGGAGCCAGTATGTGTCAGTGAGGTCTCTAGTACCCAGCAATAGTAATTGCTACCACTGGTGCTTTGGGCAATACCTTAACTTGTCATGTGCAAGAGATCGGATAAAACTACTCAACAGCCTTTGAAGTCCGATTTGCTTCATCATTGTAAACTCCAGGGAGGTGGATGATGTTGGACAACTCTATTACTAATATTATGTGTTATTTGGTGGAGGGTTCACTGGGGACATATGTGATGGCACTCATGGGGTCATATGAGTTTGTACTATGGGTCTAATTCAGACCTGATCGCAGCAGCAAAGTTGTTAGCTAATGAGCAAAACCATGTGCACTGCAGGGGGGGGGGGGGGGGGGTTGGCAGATATAACATGTGCAGAGAGAGTTAGATTTGGTGGGTTATATTGTTTCTGTGCAGGGTAAATACTGGCTACTTTATTTTTACACTGCAATTTAGATTTCAGTTTGAACACACTACATCCAAATTTAACTCTCTCTGCACATGTTACATCTGCCCCACCTGCAGTGCACATGGTTTTGCCCATTTGCTAACAATTTTGCCGCTTCATTCAGATCTGAATTAGGCTTTATGTTTTTGGTATAAGTGATGGCACAATATAATGGGGTTTAATGTGATGGCACTTATGGGGCTTTGATAGCACTATATCATGGCATTTGTGATGGCATTAAGTTGGGGGCATGTATGATGGCGCCATTAAATGGTGGGAAAGGAAGGCCCTTCAGCTGCTGTACAACTGTACCAATGTAGCAGCCCGTAATGAGCAAAGCAGTAGCTGGTGTTGCTGGGATGTCTAGTCTTACACTAGTCGGAGGCTCATACCTTTCCCTTGAACTGTGCCATACACACTGTATGGCATATTAATCCAAATCTTGTACTTTGTAGATATTGGGGGATATTCAATAGTGTGAAAAGTCAGTTGGGTGTCTGTTTTTTCCTATCTAATAGACAGGAAAATACAGACACCCAACCAACTTTTCAAACATTTGAATTCCCCCCCATTGTGTTTCATATTTTTCTCACAGACAATAGAGAATTCTGGGCGGGATTTCTTGACTTATATCAGACCAAGGAGTGTCTGTGGCATGTAAAGAGTAAGGACTATGCCAACAGGACCAAGAGGAATCAGGCATATCAACAACTGATAACGTACAGTAGAGGCAGGAACAGTGATGCTGACCTGAACTGGGTGCAAATTTTTGAATGGTGTTCTCGAAGAAGTAGTACACTGATTCGCAACGTTCAGGAGCCGGGGCTGATGAGATTCATAAGCCAACGCTGTGGTATTATGACCTCATGCCGTTCATTTTGGAGCAAGAGCCAAAAAAAAGGCCAAGGGGGTACACTGGATCTAGAATCTTCCATTGTTTTGGAAGAGGTGGAATCAGAGAGTGTGGATCTGGTAACATTGTAAAATTTAACATGGACCTAATTTTTTATTTTATTTTTTACAGGCTGCTACCCCGGAGCTGGATGTGGAGCCTACCGCTAGTGAGCACACAGAACTAGAGGACATTGGGGGTCATTCCGAGTTGATCGCTCGCTACGGATTTTTGCAGCGCAGCGATGAGGCAAAAAATGTGGCATTTCTGCACATGCGTATGCACCGTAATGCGCACGCGCAACGTACGGGTACAAAGGCCGTTGTGGTTGTGCACAGATTCTGGCGAACCTTTCATTCGCACTGGCGGCCGCAAGAAGATTGACAGGAAAGGGGCGTTTCTGGGAGTCAACTGACCTTTTTTACAGGAGTGCTTACAAAAAAGCAGGCGTGCCAGGGAAAACACAGGCGTGGCTGGGAAAACGCTGGGCGGGTGTGTGACGTCAAAAGCCAACCCTCCAACGTTAGATTCAATGCACATGAAGAGTAAGTACAGGGCTGGTCTTGTTTTGCACAAAAAGGTTTTGCAGGCGCTCTGCTGCACAGGCGTGTGCACTTCTGCAAAGCAAAAAAGACACTCCCCGGTGTGCGGCGACAATGCGTTTGCAGTGCTGCTAAAACTAGCTAACAACTCGGAATGACCCCCATTGAGTAGGAGGCTACACCTCAGCCACACCTCAAAACAGCGGCGAAAGGCATCCCAAAAGTCCAGTTTTGTGGGGTCCAGCTTGGTACAATTTTTTAAACATGCGGAGGAGGTTCTTAATAGGCCCTTGGACTCTTTTCAAACTTATGCAAATAATGTGGCAGATGACATGCAGCTCATAAAGGAGAAGCAGATCCAGATATTCAAGCGACTGGTATATGTGGCTATGCCATGTGCAGTTGAAGAATCTCTTGTCGACGAGTGTGACATAACACCATATACCAGGCCGCATCTCCAAAATGTGCTTCCCCCCCCAACAAGAGTTGGAGAGTATAATCCCCTTTAAAGGACAAACTGGGAGGCTTAATAAAAAATGATAACGACATAGGGGATACATTAAACAAGTTATTTTCATCGGTATGTACAATAGAGGACCAGACGCATGAACTAACAGCCAACCCCAATAAGGATACTGTCCTACTGCTACAGTAAGTGCTTATTTAAGTGAGGAGGAAGTCTGTGACCAATTGAAAAAAATTAAGATTAATAAGTCACCTGGTCCAGGCGGTATTTATCCAAGGTTCTCATGGAGCTTCACTCCGAATTAGCAAGACCTCTATTTTTAATCTTCAGCGATTCACTTACATCAGGCATGGTTCCCAAAGACTGGCGTATAGCAGAAGTAGTGCCAATCTTCAAAAAGGGAAGTAAAGCTGAATCAGGCAACTATAGACCAGAAGGTCTTACATCTATAGTGGGGAAAGTGCTAGAAATCATTCTAAGGGATGGTATACAGAAGATCCTTGAAGCCAAAAGGATTATTATTAGGAACCAACATGGATTTGTCAAGGATAGATCATGTCAAACAAACTTACTAGGCTTTATGAAACAGTTAGTGCGAACCTTGATCAGGGTAAGGCGGTGGATGTAATCTTTTTAGAATTTGCTAAAGCTTTCGACACAGTGCCACATATGAGACTTATCTATAAGTTACATGAACTAGGGCTAGGGAGCACAATATGCACTTGGGTTAGTAACTGGTTAGATAATGGGGAGCAGCGCGTTGTGGTAAATGGAACTTTTTCAAATTGGACTGAAATACTAAGTGGTGTGCCATAAGGTTCTGTACTTGGACCACTTTTGTCCAACATTTTCATTAACGATCTAGCAGAAGGTCTAGAGAGCATGGTGTCAATTTTGCAGATGATACCAAACTATGTAAGGTTATAAATTCGGAGGGAGATGCTGAGTCTCTTCAGAACTATTTATTTAAACTGGAATCATGGGCATCAAAATGGAGAATGAGGTTCAATACAGACAAGTATAAAGTAATGCACCTTGGTAGCAAGAACAAAAATAACACCTACATACTAAATGGGGTGATTTTAGGGGACTCCGTACTGGAAAAAGATTTAGGTGTTCACATAGATAACAAACTTAGCAGCAGTACCCAATGAAGGATAGCAGGAAAGAAGGCAAACAAGGTACTAGAAGGGTACTGATGCAAGGGACGAGAGTGTTATACTCCCACTATATAAAGCCCTAGTGAGGCCCCATCTGGAATACTGCACACAATTTTGGGCACCTTATTACAAAAATTATATCCTGGAACTAAAAAAGGTTCAGAGGCGGGCGACCAAACTAATTAAGGGGATGGAGACGCTGGAATACCAGGAAAGACTTGCAAGGCTTGACATGTTCACACTGGAAAAGAGGAGATTAAGAGGTGACATGACCAACATTTATAAATATTTAAGGGGACAATACACAGAGCTTTCGGGGGATCTGTTTTTGTTAAGACCAACACAGAAGACACATGGACACCCACTTAGGTTATAGGAGAGGGGTTTCCGCACATTGAGGAAAAAAGTTTTTTTCACAGTAAAGACAATACGAGTTTGGAATTCCGTGCCTGAGAGAGTAGTGATGGCGGACTCAGTCAATACTTTTAAGAAGGACCTAGATAAATTCCTATTGGATAAATATATTCAGGGTTATGGTGGATCGATCACTTACCATAGTTATAATAAAATAAGGAAATACAACACAACGGCCGACTTTATCAACAGATAAAATTACACAAAAAGAAAACCAATAATAGCAGCGCTGAATTCAATTAATACTAAAAATTTAAAATGAGATGGATTGAATGAAAACAGATTAAAAAATGTATTAATAACTCTGATTAATAACCAATTAAAAGTCAATGAGACCACCGGCAGAATAAGTGAACCAGAAATGTCCGTTCCTTTTAAAGAACTGGACACCAGTTTAGGCAGAATATACAGGCTTAGGAGCTGATTGCACAATCACGAAAAGGGTTATTACCGCTTCTTAGGCCGCTGGAGGGAGAAATATCCCATAGATGATCCTTCAATTGGGAGTTGGTAGCATATTCTCAATCCTCACCAGTATGTGGAGCTTGACTTGCGGGATGGTCCTAAGTACGCCTGTTAAAATCCACCAAATAGCAAACTCTGGGCATCCAGTATGGTCCGGCACTGGTTCAGCAACAAAGCAACGGTGATCAGGGTGGCTCTGACGCGTTTCGCTGCAGGTCCTGAAAATAATACAGAGTAGGAGAACACAAACAGGTTGAACTCGACGGACGGATTGTCTTTTTTCAACCTCACAAACTATGTAACTATGTAACTATCCATATCACCAACCCATGTGTTATGCGTCGGGAAACCCTTAACAGCGTCCCTTTTTCCCGCTGGGACCTACACAGCCCACCCCGCCCACACATCCCAGCAGTTTGTCCAGTGGCATGTATACAATCATAAATGGTGTATGGTTCAGCGCTCACCAAGTTTGCCTTAGTGAATGAATGTCAATTAAATTGTGACTTCAATACCTTTAAAAAATATATACATATATGATATGTATATATTTTTTAAAGGTATTGAAGTCACAATTTAATTGACATTCATTCACTAAGGCAAACTTGGTGAGCGCTGAACCATACACCATTTATACGTGCCCTTCTGAAGTGGGTCTGTGTAGTGCACCCACAAACAGTTCACAGCAGCCACCATTTTGCAAGACAGTGGAACGGAATAATAGCGCAGTTCTTAACAAACCCCCCTTTTTTATAATGTATACAGACATGCTGAGAACAGTCCGCTTTACAGGACGAACCACGTTTTAACAATTTGTCATTTGTTTTTTATTAAAACTTTTTTTAGTAGTGTTTAAAAAATTGTTCTGGACCCTTTTGTCTACTGTTGCTCTAAAATTAACAGTATTTTGGTCACTAGTACCACAGCGTTGGTTTGTTGACCTCATTTACCCGGACTTCTGAAAATTGTGATCTTTGTTTTTCTTGTGTTCCTTCAAAAAACACTGTTTGGAAATTTGTATTTCTTCTTCATCCGAGTTAGGTTGGCATCACTGTAATTGCCTCTACTGTATATGTCATTTTGTTGTATATGCCCGATTCTTCTACTGTGTTCTGTTGGCATTGTCTTTGCTATACAGACACTTGTCGACCTGATGTGAAGTCAAGGGGATATATTTACTAAGCTCCCGATTTTGACCGATTTTGTGTTTTTTTTATCAAAGTGTCATCTCGGGAATTCACTAAACAGAAATCTTGGAAGTGATGAGGGCATTCGTATTTGTTTTGAGGGCAGAGAATTTTTTTTTGAATGAATACACCATCGGTCAAACATGCCTGTTATTTTATACAACTCGGTAATTTACTAAGAATTCATATTCACAATCACTGCCGACAATATCCAAACACTGCCGGTAAATGTTACAAATCGTAAAAAAAAAGCAGTTTTCAAAAAGACCTGCTTTTTTTTATCCGTATTCTGATAGGCAAGCACGAATCAGTGAGATCTGTGCATGCTTATCAGTGGGAAGGGGTGTGAATGGGTTAAAAATCCTAAACAAAAATGCGTGAGGTCCCCCCTCCTAAGCATAACCAGCCTCGGGCTCTTTGAGCCAGTCCTGGTTGAAAAAATACAGGGAAAAAAGATGACCAGGGTCCTCCCATATTTAAACAACCAGCAGAGGGCTCTGCGTCCGGTCCTGGTTCAAAAAATATGAGGGACAAAAGATGTACGGGTCCCCCATATTTTTTAAACCAGCACGGACTCCACTAGCCAGAGAGATAATGCCACAGCCAGGGGGCAACTCTTATATACTGGTCCCTGCGGTCGTGGCATTTTCCCCTCCCAACTAGTCACCCCTGGCTGGGGTGCCCTGGAGGAGTGGGGACCCCTTAAATCAAGGGGTCCCCACTCCAGCCACCCAAGGGCCAGGGGTGAAGCCCGAGGCTGTCCCCGCCATCCGTGGGCGGTGGATGGGAGGCTGATAGCCATTGTGTAAAAGTAAAGAATATTGTTTTTTTTTTGTAGAAGAACTACAAGTCCCAGCAAGCCTCCCCCGCAAGCTGGTACTTGGAGAACCACAAGTACCAGCATGCAGTGAAAAAACGGGCCCGCCTTCTACTATAAAAAAATACCCCAAATAATACAAAACACACACACCGTGACAGTACAACTTTAATTGACATAAATGCACACCTACACATACTTACCTATGTTGACACGGAGCACCTCGGTCCTCTTGTGCAGTAGAATCCACGGGGTACCTGTAAATAAAAATGATACTTACAAACAATCCGGTGTAGATCTGTCCTCTTCTTTCACTTCGTAATCCACGTACTTGTTGAAAATAAAAAAACGAATAACCCGGTCCACGCTACTAAAGGGGTTCCATATGTACACATGGGACCCCTTTCCCCAACTGGCGGGACCCCCCGTGACTTCTGTCAGTGAAGTTCCCGCCAGCTAATCAGGGAGCGCCACGTCATGGCACTCGCCTGATTGGCTGTGCACTCCTGCACTGTTAATCAGGAGGAGCGCACTGGTTACAATGCAGCATAGCGGCGCTCCATTGTAACCAATGATGGAAATTTTGCAGTCTGCGGTTAACCGTGAAGTTAATTGGGGTCACTCTTGTGTGTGACCCCAATTAACTTCGTGGTTAACCACAGACCGCAATGTTCCATTCACACCTACCCTACTCCCACCAATACTATTCACACTAATACACCCTCACACCTCCCCTACTCCCACCTACACTACACACACTAATACACCCTAACACCTCCTCTACTCCCACCTATACTACACACACTAATACACCCTCACACCTACCCTACACCCACCTATACAACTCACACTAATACACCCTAACACCTCCTCTACTCCCACCTATACTACACACACTAATACACCCTCACACCTACCCTACACCGACCTATACAACTCACACTAATACACCCTCACACCTACCCTACTCCCACCTATACAACTCACACTAATACATACTCACACCTACTCTACTCCCACCTATACAACTCACACTAATACACCCTCACACCTACCCTACTCCCACCTATACAACTCACACTAATACACCCTCACACCTACCCTACTCCCACCTATACAACTCACACTAATACACCCTCACACCTCCCCTACTCCCACCTATACTACTCACACTAATACACCCTAACACCTCCTCTACTCCCACCTATACTACTCACACTAATACACCCTCACACCTACCCTACACCCACCTATACAACTGACACTAATACACCCTCACACCTACCCTACACCCACCTATACAACTCACACTAATACACCCTAACACCTCCTCTACTCCCACCTATACTACACACACTAATACACCCTCACACCTACCCTACTCCCACCTATACTACACACACTAATACACCCTCACACCTACCCTACTCCCACCTATACTACTCATGCTAATACACCCTCACACCTACCCTACACCCACCTATACAACTCACACTAATACACCCTCACACCTACCCTACACCCACCTATACTACCCACACTAATACACCCTAACACCTCCTCTACTCCCACCTATACTACCCACACTAATACACCCTAACACCTTCTCTACTCCCACCTATACTACACACACTAATACACCCTCACACCTACCCTACTCCCACCTATACTACTCACACTAATACACCCTCACACCTACCCTACTCCCACCTATACAACTCACACTAATACACCCTCACACCTACCCTACACCCACCTATACAACTCACACTAATACACCCTCACACCTACCCTACACCCACCTATACTACCCACACTAATACACCCTCACACCTACCCTACTCCCACCTATACAACTCACACTAATACACCCTCACACCTACCCTACTCCCACCAACACTACACACACTAATACACCCTCACACCTACCCTACTACCACCTATACTACTCACACTAATACACCCTCACACCTACCCTACACCCACCTATACAACTCACACTAATACACCCTCACACCTACCCTACACCCACCTATACAACTCACACTAATACACCCTAACACCTCCTCTACTCCCACCTATACTACACACACTAATACACCCTCACACCTACCCTACTCCCACCTATACTACACACACTAATACACCCTCACACCTACCCTACCCCCACAAATACTACTCACACTAATACACCCTCACACCTACCCTACTCCCACCTATACAACTCACACTAATACACCCTCACACCTACCCTACACCCACCTATACTACCCACACTAATACACCCTAACACCTCCTCTACTCCCACCTATACTACTCACACTAATACACCCTCACACCTACCCTACACCCACCTATACAACTCACACTAATACACCCTCACACCTACCCTACACCCACCTATGCAACTCACACTAATACACCCTAACACCTCCTCTACTCCCACCTATACTACACACACTAATACACCCTCACACCTACCCTACACCCACCTATACAACTCACACTAATACACCCTCACACCTACCCGACTCCCACCTATACAACTCACACTAATACACCCTCACACCTACACTACTCCCACCTATACTACACACACTAATACACCCTCACACCTACCCTACCCCCACCTATACTACTCACACTAATACACCCTCACACCTACCTTACTCCCAACTATACAACTCACACTAATACACCCTCACACCTACCCTACACCCACCTATACTACCCACACTAATACACCCTAACACCTCCTCTACTCCCACCTATACTACTCACACTAATACACCCTCACACCTACCCTACACCCACCTATACAACTCACACTAATACACCCTCACACCTACCCTACACCCACCTATGCAACTCACACTAATATACCCTCACACCTACACTACTCCCACCTATACAACTCACACTAATACACCCTCACACCTACCCTACTCCCACCTATACAACTCACACTAATACACCCTCACACCTACCTTACACCCACCTATACTACCCACACTAATACACCCTAACACCTTCTTTACTCCCACCTATACTACACACACTAATACACCCTCACACCTACCCTACTCTCACCTATACTACTCACACTAATACACCCTCACACCTACCCTACACCCACCTATACAACTCACACTAATACACCCTCACACCTACCCTACTCCCACCTATACAACTCACACTAATACACCCTCACACCTACCCTACTCCTACTTATACTACCCACATTAATACACCCTCACACCTACCCTACTCCCACCTATACAACTCACACTAATACACCCTCACACCACCCTACTCCACCTGTACTACTCACACTTATACACCCTCACACCTACCCTACTCCCACCTATACTACTCACACTAATACACCCTCACACCTACCCTACTCCACCTATACTACTCACACTAATACACCCTCACACCTTCACTACTCCCACCTATACTACTCACACTAATACACCCTCACACCTACTCCACTCCCACCTATACTACCCACACTAATACATCCTCACACCTACCCTACTCCCACCTATACTACTCACACTAATACACCCTAACACCTCCCCTACTCCCACCTATACTACACACACTAAAACACCCTCACACCTACCCTACTCCAACCTATACAAATCACACTAATACACCCTCACACCTACCCTACTCCCACCTATACTACACACACTAATACACCCTCACACCTACCCTACTCCCACCTATACAACTCACACTAATACACCCTCACACCACCCTACACCCACCTATACAACTCACACTAATACACCCTCACACCTACCCTACACCCACCTATACTACCCACACTAATACACCCTCACACCTACCCTACTCCCACCTATACAACTCACACTAATACACCCTCACACCTACCCTACTCCCACCAATACTACACACACTAATACACCCTCACACCTACCCTACTCCCACCTATACTACTCACGCTAATACACCCTCACACCTACCCTACTCCCACCTATACAACTCACACTAATACACCCTCACACCTACCCTACATCCACCTATACTACCCACACTAATACACCCTAACACCTCCTCTACTCCCACCTATACTACCCACACTAATACACCCTCACACCTACCCTACACCCACCTATACAACTCACACTAATACACCCTCACACCTACCTTACTCCCAACTATACAACTCACACTAATACACCCTCACACCTACCCTACACCCACCTATACTACCCACACTAATACACCCTAACACCTCCTCTACTCCCACCTATACTACTCACACTAATACACCCTCACACCTACCCTACACCCACCTATACAACTCACACTAATACACCCTCACACCTACTCCACTCCCACCTATACTACCCACACTAATACATCCTCACACCTACCCTACTCCCACCTATACTACTCACACTAATACACCCTAACACCTCCCCTACTCCCACCTATACTACACACACTAAAACACCCTCACACCTACCCTACTCCAACCTATACTACTCACACTAATACACCCTAACACCTCCCCTACTCCCACCTATACTACACACACTAAAACACCCTCACACCTACCCTACTCCCACCTATACTACTCACGCTAATACACCCTCACACCTACCCTACTCCCACCTATACAACTCACACTAATACACCCTCACACCTACCCTACATCCACCTATACTACCCACACTAATACACCCTAACACCTCCTCTACTCCCACCTATACTACCCACACTAATACACCCTAACACCTTCTCTACTCCCACCTATACTACACACACTAATACACTCTCACACCTACCCTACTCCCACCTATACTACCCACATTAATACACCCTCACACCTACCCTACTCCCACCTATACAACTCACACTAATACACCCTCACACCTACCCTACTCCCACTAATACTACACACACTAATACACCCTCACACCTACCCTACTCCCACCTATACTACTCACACTAATACACCCTCACACCTACCCTACACACCTATACAACTCACACTAATACACCCTCACACCTACCCTACAACCACCTATACAACTCACACTAATACACCCTAACACCTCCTCTACTCCCACCTATACTACACACACTAATACACCCTCACACCTACCCTACTCCCACCTATACTACACACACTAATACACCCTCACACCTACCCTACTCCCACCTATACTACTCACACTAATATACACTCACACCTACCCTACTCCCACCTATACAACTCACACTAATACACCCTCACACCTACCCTACACCCAACTATACTACCCACACTAATACACCCTAACACCTCCTCTACTCCCACCTATACAACTCACACTAATACACCCTCACACCTACCCTACACCCACCTATATAACTCACACTAATACACCCTCACACCTACCCTACACCCACCTATACAACTCACACTAATACACTCTAACACCTCCTCTACTCCCACCATTACTACACACACTAATACACCCTCACACCTACCCTACTCCCACCTATACTACTCACACTAATACACCCTCACACCTACCCTACACCCACCTATACAACTCACACTAATACACCCTCACACCTACCCTACTCCCACCTATACAACTCACACTAATACACCCTCACACCTACCCTACTCCTACTTATACTACCCACATTAATACACCCTCACACCTACCCTACTCCCACCTATACAACTCACACTAATACACCCTCACACCACCCTACTCCACCTGTACTACTCACACTTATACACCCTCACACCTACCCTACTCCCACCTATACTACTCACACTAATACACCCTCACACCTACCCTACTCCACCTATACTACTAACACTAATACACCCTCACACCTTCACTACTCCCACCTATACTACTCACACTAATACAACCTCACACCTACCCCACTCCCACCTATACTACCCACACTAATACATCCTCATACCTACCCTACTCCCACCTATACTACTCACACTAATACACCCTAACACCTCCCCTACTCCCACCTATACTACACACACTAAAACACCCTCACACCTACCCTACTCCAACCTATACATCTCACACTAATACACCCTCACACCTACCCTACTCCCACCTATACTACACACACTAATACACCGTCACACCTACCCTACTCCCACCTATACTACTCACACTAATACACCCTCACACCTACCCTACTCCCACCTATACTACCCACACTAATACATCATCACACCTACCCTACTCCCACCTATACTACTCACACTAATATACACTCACACCTACCCTACACCCAACTATACTACCCACACTAATACACCCTAACACCTCCTCTACTCCCACCTATACTACTCACACTAATACACCCTCACACCTACCCTACTCCCACCTATACTACTCACACTAATGCACCCTCACACCTACCCTACTCCCACCTATACTACTCACACTAATACCCCCTCACACCTACCCTACTCCCACCTATACTACCCACACTAATACATCCTCACACCTACCCTACTCCCACCTATACTACTCACACTAATACACCCTCACACCTACCCTACTCCCACCTATACTACTCACACTAATGCACCCTCACACCTACCCTACTCCCACCTATACTACTCACACTAATACACCCTCACACCTACCCTACTCCCACCTATACTACCCACACTAATACATCCTCACACCTACCCTACTCCCACCTATACTAACCACACTAATGCACCCTCACACCTACCCTACTCCCACCTGTACTACTCACACTAATACCCCCTCACACCTACCCTACTCCCACCTGTACTACTCACACTGGTATACCCTCACACCTCCCCTACTCCCACCTGTACTACTCACACTAATACATCCTCACACCTACCCTACTCCCACCTGTACTACTCACACTAATACCCCCTCACACCTACCCTACTCCCACCTGTACTACTCACACTAATACCCCCTCACACCTACCCTACTCCCACCTGTACTACTCACACTGGTATACCCTCACACCTCCCCTACTCCCACCTGTACTACTCACACTAATACACCCTCACACCTACCCTACTCCCACCTATACTACCCACACTAATACACCCTCACACCTACCCTACTCCCATGTATACTACTCACACTAATACATCCTCACACCTACCCTACTCCCACCTATACTACTCACACTAATACACCCCTACACCTACCCTACTCCCACCTATACTACTCACACTAATACACCCTCACACCTACCCTACTCCCACCTATACTACTCACACTAATACACCCTCACACCTACCCTACTCCCACCTATACTACTCACACTAATACACCCTCACACCTACCCTACTCCCACCTATACTACCCACACTAATACACCCTCACACCTCCACTACTCCCACCTATACTACACACACTAATACACCCTTATACCTACCCTACTCCCACCTATACTACTCACACTAATACACCCTCACACCTACCCTACACCCACCTATACAACTCACACTAATACACCCTCACACCTACCCTACTCCCACCTATACAACTCACACTAATACACCCTCACACCTACCCTACTCCTACTTATACTACCCACATTAATACACCCTCACACCTACCCTACTCCCACCTATACAACTCACACTAATACACCCTCACACCACCCTACTCCACCTGTACTACTCACACTTATACACCCTCACACCTACCCTACTCCCACCTATACTACTCACACTAATACACCCTCACACCTACCCTACTCCACCTATACTACTAACACTAATACACCCTCACACCTTCACTACTCCCACCTATACTACTCACACTAATACAACCTCACACCTACCCCACTCCCACCTATACTACCCACACTAATACATCCTCATACCTACCCTACTCCCACCTATACTACTCACACTAATACACCCTAACACCTCCCCTACTCCCACCTATACTACACACACTAAAACACCCTCACACCTACCCTACTCCAACCTATACATCTCACACTAATACACCCTCACACCTACCCTACTCCCACCTATACTACACACACTAATACACCGTCACACCTACCCTACTCCCACCTATACTACTCACACTAATACACCCTCACACCTACCCTACTCCCACCTATACTACCCACACTAATACATCATCACACCTACCCTACTCCCACCTATACTACTCACTCTAGTACATCCTCACACCTATCCTACTCCCACCTATACTACTCACACTAATACCCACTCACACCTACCCTACTCCCACCTATACTACCCACACTAATACATCCTCACACCTACCCTACTCCCACCTATACTACTTCCACTAATACACCCTCACACCTACCCTACTCCCACCTATACTACTCACACTAATACACCCTCACACCTAACCTACTCCCACCTATACTACTCACACTAATACACCCTCACACCTCCACTACTCCCACCTATACTACACACACTAATACACCCTTATACCTACCCTACTCCCACCTATACTACTCACACTAATACACCCTCACACCTCCCCTACTCCCACCTATACTACTCACACTAATGCACCCTCACACCTACCCTACTCCCACCTATACTACCCACACTAATACATCCTCACACCTACCCTACTCCCACCTATACTACTCACACTAATACACCCTCACACCTACCCTACTCCCACCTATACTACCCACACTAATACATCATCACACCTACCCTACTCCCACCTATACTACTCACTCTAGTACATCCTCACACCTATCCTACTCCCACCTATACTACTCACACTAATACCCCCTCACACCTACCCTACTCCCACCTATACTACCCACACTAATACATCCTCACACCTACCCTACTCCCACCTATACTACTCACACTAATACACCCTCACACCTACCCTACTCCCACCTATACTACTCACACTAATGCACCCTCACACCTACCCTACTCCCACCTATACTACCCACACTAATACACCCTCACACCTCCACTACTCCCACCTATACTACACACACTAATACACCCTTATACCTACCCTACTCCCACCTATACTACTCACACTAATACATCCTCACACCTACCCTACTCCCATGTATACTACTCACACTAATACACCCTCACACCTACCCTACTCCCACCTATACTACTCACGCTAATACACCCTCACACCTACCCTACTCCCACCTATACAACTCACACTAATACACCCTCACACCTACCCAACATCCACCTATACTACCCACACTAATACACCCTAACACCTCCTCTACTCCCACCTATACTACCCACACTAATACACCCTCACACCTACCCTACACCCACCTATACAACTCACACTAATACACCCTCACACCTACCTTACTCCCAACTATACAACTCACACTAATACACCCTCACACCTACCCTACACCCACCTATACTACCCACACTAATACACCCTAACACCTCCTCTACTCCCACCTATACTACTCACACTAATACACCCTCACACCTACCCTACACCCACCTATACAACTCACACCAATACACCCTCACACCTACTCCACTCCCACCTATACTACCCACACTAATACATCCTCACACCTACCCTACTCCCACCTATACTACTCACACTAATACACCCTAACACCTCCCCTACTCCCACCTATACTACACACACTAAAACACCCTCACACCTACCCTACTCCAACCTATACAAATCACACTAATACACCCTCACACCTACCGTACTCCCACCTATACTGCACACACTAATACACCCTCACACCTACCCTACTCCCACCTATACAACTCACACTAATACACCCTCACACCTACCCTACACCCACCTATACAACTCACACTAATACACCCTCACACCTACCCTACACCCACCTATACTACCCACACTAATACACCCTCACACCTACCCTACTCCCACCTATACAACTCACACTAATACACCCTCACACCTACCCTACTCCCACCAATACTACACACACTAATACACCCTCACACCTACCCTACTGCCACCTATACTACTCACGCTAATACACCGTCACACCTACCCTACTCCCACCTATACAACTCACACTAATACACCCTCACACCTACCCTACATCCACCTATACTACCCACACTAATACACCCTAACACCTCCTCTACTCCCACCTATACTACCCACACTAATACACCCTAACACCTTCTCTACTTCCACCTATACTACACACACTAATACACTCTCACACCTACCCTACTCCCACCTATACTACCCACATTAATACACCCTCACACCTACCCTACTCCCACCTATACAACTCACACTAATACACCCTCACACCTACCCTACTCCCACCAATACTACACACACTAATACACCCTCACACCTACCCTACTCCCACCTATACTACTCACACTAATACACCCTCACACCTACCCTACACACCTATACAACTCACACTAATACACCCTCACACCTACCCTACAACCACCTATACAACTCACACTAATACACCCTAACACCTCCTCTACTCCCACCTATACTACACACACTAATACACCCTCACACCTACCCTACTTCCACCTATACTATACACACTAATACACCCTCACACCTACCCTACTCCCACCTATACTACTCACACTAATATACACTCACACCTACCCTACTCCCACCTATACAACTCACACTAATACACCCTCACACCTACCCTACACCCAACTATACTACCCACACTAATACACCCTAACACCTCCTCTACTCCCACCTATACTACCCACACTAATACACCCTCACACCTACCCTACACCCACCTATATAACTCACACTAATACACCCTCACACCTACCCTACACCCACCTATACAACTCACACTAATACACTCTAACACCTCCTCTACTCCCACCATTACTACACACACTAATACACCCTCACACCTACCCTACTCCCACCTATACTACTCACACTAATACACCCTCACACCTACCCTACACCCACCTATACAACTCACACTAATACACCCTCACACCTACCCTACTCCCACCTATACAACTCACACTAATACACCCTCACACCTACCCTACTCCTACTTATACTACCCACATTAATACACCCTCACACCTACCCTACTCCCACCTATACAACTCACACTAATACACCCTCACACCACCCTACTCCACCTGTACTACTCACACTTATACACCCTCACACCTACCCTACTCCCACCTATACTACTCACACTAATACACCCTCACACCTACCCTACTCCACCTATACTACTAACACTAATACACCCTCACACCTTCACTACTCCCACCTATACTACTCACACTAATACAACCTCACACCTACCCCACTCCCACCTATACTACCCACACTAATACATCCTCATACCTACCCTACTCCCACCTATACTACTCACACTAATACACCCTAACACCTCCCCTACTCCCACCTATACTACACACAGTAAAACACCCTCACACCTACCCTACTCCAACCTATACATCTCACACTAATACACCCTCACACCTACCCTACTCCCACCTATACTACACACACTAATACACCGTCACACCTACCCTACTCCCACCTATACTACTCACACTAATACACCCTCACACCTACCCTACTCCCACCTATACTACCCACACTAATACACCCTCACACCTACCCTACTCCCACCTATACTACTCACACTAATACACCCTCACACCTACCCTACTCCCACCTATACTACTCATGCTAATACACCCTCACACCTTCACTACTCCCACCTATACTACTCACACTAATACACCCTCACACCTACCCTACTCCCACCTATACTACTCACACTAATGCACCCTCCCACCTACCCTACTCCCACCTATACTACCCACACTAATACACCCTCACACCTCCACTACTCCCACCTATACTACACACACTAATACACCCTTATACCTACCCTACTCCCACCTATACTACTCACACTAATACATCCTCACACCTACCCTACTCCCATGTATACTACTCACACTAATACATCCTCACACCTACCCTACTCCCTCCTCTACTACTCACACTAATACATCCTCACACCTACCCTACTCCAACCTATACTACTCACACTAATACCCCCTCACACCTACCCTACTCCCTCCTCTACTACTCACACTAATACACCCTCACACCTACCCTACTCCCATCTATACTACTCACACTAATACCCCCTCACACCTACCCTACTCCCACCTGTACTGCTCACACTAATACCCCCTCTCCCCTCCCCTACTCCACCTATACTACTCACAGTAATACACCCTCACACCTACCATACTCCCTCCTGCACTACCTACTCTAATGCACCCTCACACCTACCTTACTCCCACCTATACTGCCCCCTAGTATTTTGGTCAAACACCCCCCTTACCCTTACCTGGTTGTTGTCTCGTCCCCTAAAAACCCCCGGACTCCCCCCATGCACCAGCTCTCTCAGATGCCTTCCCAGTCTGGTAACAGGTGTCTCGCACTGTCCTTCTTGCTGAGACCGCCTGTGCATGGAGGGTCTCCATGGCGCCGCTGTTAATGAAACAGCTGAACCACCAGAGAGAGACTCCTCTGATTCAAAATAGCTGTGGGGGGCTCCTAACGTGTTTGGGCCCTGGGACAGCCGCTCCTGTCATCCCTTACTTACCCAGCTCTGCTGCATCTCTGAAGTATAGGGGTCATTCTGAGTTGATCACTCGCTGCCGATTTTCACAGCGCAGCGATCAGGTAAAAAAACGGCAAAACTGTGCATGTGTATGTACCGCAATGCGCAGGTGCATCGTACGGGTTCAAAGAGCATCATTGCTGTGCAATGGATCTAGCGAAGAATCCATTTGCGCAGCCGATCGCAGGGAGATTGAGAGGAAGAGGGCGTTTGTGGGTGTCAACTGACCGTTTTCAGGGAGTTGTACGGAAAACACAGGCGTGTTCAGGCGTTTGCAGGGCGGGTGTCTAATGTCAATTCCGGCACCAAAAAGACTGAAGTGATCGAAAGCGCTGACTACGTCCAAAGCTACTCAGAAACTGCACAAAATGTTTTTGCAGAACTCGGCTGCACAGGCGATCGCACACTTACAAAGCGAAAATACACTCCCCCGTGGGCGGCTACGGGGGAGTGTACTATGCGTTTACACGGCTGCTAAAAGTAGCTAGCAAGCGATCAACTCGGAATGACCCCCTATGTATCCAGTTTAACAAGCATGTAATTACCACGGAGAATGTTCCTGTTGGGAATTACTCAGTAGAACTGTACATGAAAGGTGCAAAATACAAAATAAACCAAGAAGTTTTTATCAAAGAGTTGTTGGAATCTATTTGTTTATCTACAGATCTATCTATCTATCTATCTATCTATCTATCTATCTGGATTGATCTATTTATTAACAGTTATTTATATACACATACTGTATATCTCTAGTCTACAGTATTGTGAGTGATACACTTCTGTTTGTGTAACGTTTGTGTTACCAGTGATACATTGTATCAGGGATCTGGGGCACAGTACAGAGCCGGGGGTGTGTCTGACATGTCACTGGTGGGCGGGGTTATGTAGAGTCTGTATCTATAGTTACACAGAGTGTATACAGCACAGCAGGCGGGACACCCTGCACTCCCCTGCCGCACACAATGACTGACACTCTGCTTCCAGGGAACCTCAAGGGAAATATGCGGCCAGATCAGAGCGACTCCCGAAAGGTGAGAGGCAGCGTCGCTGTTACAGTGACACATGCTCTGGGCTGTCAGGAAACGCTGGGACTTGCAGTTCCACAGCAGCTGTAGAGCTATAGGGAGCCTAGCCCTGATAGAGTTACACGGTCATCACAGATTTCTGTTTTCTTGCCAAGCAATCAGCTCCTAACTGTCATTTTTCAAACAGACTGTAACACGGCAGCTAGGAGCTGATTGGCTGGCACTTTACCTCTCTCCAAGGCTTAGCACGTCTCCCCCTCTAGATCTTAATGCAGGGTTACATGTCATAAACCATGGGAGATACATCACGTGTGCCAGCAGGAACCGGCTCTATATAGACGTAAAGTACGCGGCTGAGTAAGGCACCACACGTATAGGGCGTTCTGGCCGCGATTCGCTATAGAGAGAGCCGGCAACCTGTCTGTGAATTAATTCCTGAGTTGCAGTCAGTGCTGCTGCTGCCTGCTTCAGGCGCAGCCTCCCCTTCTCCGCATAGTGCCGGCGCCGCATCATGCATATGTAATGAGCAGCGTGACGACATGATGCTCTATTTGTTCATTACAATATGCGCAAAGTGGGCTGCTGGGGCAGGTCGCCCGCCGCCACTGCCACGCCTGGAGGAGCAGACTCAGCAGAGGGAGAGACATGATGATGTTTGAGTGGGTGGCCCGCTGCCCGCCTTCCCGCAGCCGCGCTTAAGCTCCAGTCCCAGTCTCTAGTCCAGGGACTTCCAGAAGAGGGGATTGTATTCTTATTTATGTATTAAAATTGCCCCTGCTGGCTGGCTTTTACTACCAATGGTGCTCTCCTCTTGGTATTATAAGCCAGCCATTCAGGGCATGTTTAAAATTAATATTATTATGTATAAGGGGCTGTAGCTGGCGTAATGTGTATAAGGGGTTTTGCGCTACTGTGGTCTAATGTGTATAAGGGGCTACCTGCCATAATGTGTATAAGGGGCTACCTAGCGTAATGTGTATTAGGGGCTACTTTGCGTAATATGTATAAGGGGTTTTCTCTACTGTGGGGTAATGTGCGTAAGGGACTCTAACATGGTTTAAGGGGTACTACTGTGTGCTGTAATGTGACTGCCGGACATTGCTGTGCGGTGTAATGTGAATTGGTACTATTCTGTGGTCATGCTCCTTCCCCGTGAAGCCACATCCCTATTTTTGCTATAGGGGACACTGTTCCTTTCAAATTTACAGCTGATAATAGCTGGTAAAAGCACCAATGCAGCTCCCGGTGATAATAGTTATTGTCAAAGGTGATGCTGGGACTTGTAGTCCCCATAACAGATGGAGAGCCATAGCCTAAAGCTTATATATGAAAGACTTACCTGGAACAAGAACCATCAGTTTGTTATTCACTTTTCTCTGACGTCCTAGTGGATGCTGGGAACTCCGTAAGGACCATGGGGAATAGCGGCTCCGCAGGAGACTGGGCACAAAAGTAAAGCTTTAGGACTACCTGGTGTGCACTGGCTCCTCCCCCTATGACCCTCCTCCAAGCCTCAGTTAGATTTTTGTGCCCGGCCGAAAAGGGTGCACACTAGGGGCTCTCCTGAGCTTCTTAGTGAAAGTTTAGTTTTAGGTTTTTTATTTTCAGTGAGACCTGCTGGCAACAGGCTCACTGCATCGAGGGACTAAGGGGAGAAGAAGCGAACCTGCCTGTTTGCAGCCAGCTTGGGCTTCTTGGCTACTGGACACCATTAGCTCCAGAGGGACCGAACACAGGCCCAGCCTCGGAGTCCGGTCACAGAGCCGCGCCGCCGGCCCCCTTACAGAGCCAGAAGCAAGAACTTTCCAGTGGGACCTGCTGGACAAATGGTCCAGATCGCATCTTCAGATGCATCAGCGGATAACCCTGTCACCAAAGACAAGGGTGTCTCTCCTGTGGTCGGTGCAGAGTGCTCATCTTCTACAGGGCCGCAGATTCGGCATTCAGGACTGGGTCCTGGTGACCACGGATGCCAGCCTGCGAGGCTGGGGAGCAGTCACGCAGGGAAGAAATTTCCAGGGCTTGTGGTCAAGCCTGGAGACATCACTTCACATAAATATCTTGGAGCTAAGGGCCATTTACAATGCCCTAAGCCAAGCAAGACCTCTGCTTCAAGGTCAGCTGGTGCTGACCCAGTCGGACAACATCACGGCAGTCGCCCACATAAACAGACAGGGCGGCACAAGAAGCAGGAGGGCAATGGCAGAAGCTGCAAGGATTCTTCGCTGGGTGGAAAATCATGTGATAGCACTGTCAGCAGTGTTCATTCCGGGAACGGACAACTGGGAAGCAGACTTCCTCAGCAGGCACGACCTCCACCCGGGAGAGTAGGAATTCACCCAGAAGTCTTCCACATGATTATAAACCGTTGGGAAAAACCAAAGGTGGACATGATGGCGTTCCGCCTAAACAAAAAATTGGACAGGTATTGCGCCAGGTCAAGGGATCCTCAGGCAATAGCTGTGGACGCTCTGGTAACACCATGGGTGTACCCAGTGGCGGAACAAGCAAGCGGTGGGCCCAGGTGCGATAAAATGCTTTGGGCCCCCCCCCCCCATCCAAGTCCACCCCAGGGGCAGTGCGCGCCGTAGGCGCGCGCAAAAATACATAGTGGCGTGGCTTCGTGGGGAAGGGGTGTGGCCACAAAATAATACCAACACAGTAGTCTCCATTATTCAAATTACGCCGCACAGTAGCACCACTACACCAGGTAGAGACCCTTTTACACCTTACAGCGAACAGATTCCTCTTTTTACACATTACAGCAGACAGCGTGCCCTTTTTACACATAACGGCAGACCGCGTGCCCTTGTTACACATTACGGCAGACAGCGTGCCCTTTTTACACATTACAGCAGACAGCGTGCCCTTGTTACACATAGCGGCAGACAGCGTGCCCTTTTTACACATTACGGCAGACAGCGTGCCCTTGTTACACATTACGGCAGACCGCGTGCCCTTGTTACACATTACGGCAGACAGCGGGCCCTTGTTACACATTACGGCAGACAGCGTGCCCTTGTTACACATTACGGCAGACAGCGTCCCCATTTTTACACATTACGGCAGACAGCGTGCCCTTGTTACACATTACGGCAGACCGCGTGCCCTTGTTACACATTACGGCAGACAGCGTGCCCTTGTTACACATTACGGCAGACAGCGTGCCCTTGTTACACATTACGGCAGACAGCGTCCCCATTTTTACACATTACGGCAGGCAGATTCCCCATTTTTACACATAGCAGCAGGCAGATTCCCCATTTTTACACATAGCGTCAGGCAGTCCCCCTGTTTTACACATAGCGTCAGGCAGTCCCCCTTTTTTACACATTACGGCAGGCAGATTCCCCTTTTTACACATTGCGTCGGGCAGATTACCCCTTTTTACACATAGCGGCAGGCAGTCCCCCATTTTTACACATTGCGGCAGGCTAATTCCCCCTTTTTACACATTGCGGCAGGCAGTCCCCCCTTTTTACACATTGGCATTGCGGCAGGCAGTCCCCCCTTTTTACACATTGCGGCAGGCAGTTCCACCTTTTTACACATTGCGGCAGGCAGTCCCCCCTTTTTACACATTGCTGCAGGCAGTCCCCCCTTTTTACACATTGCGGCAGGTAGGCCCCCCTTTTTACACAGTGCGGCAGGTAGTCCCCCATTTTTACACAGTGCGGCAGGTAGTCCCCCATTTTTACACATTGCGGCAGGCAGGCACAAGAAAGAAGGAAAGAAAGAAGGAAAGAAGGAAAGAAAGAAAGAAAGAAGAATTATACTTACCCTCTCCGCCTCAGGCTCCTCGGTGCAGCGTCAGAGACCGTCGATTCCCGGGCAGCAGAGGAGGTGGTGGACGGAGGTGGAGGAGAGAGCCGCAGCAGCGCTGTGTTACTGGTGGAGGCGCTGCTGCTGCTGCCCCTCTGCTTCCCTATAGGCTGTTCTCGGAAGACAGCCTATAGGGAAGCAGAGGGGCAGCAGCAGCAGCGCCTCCACCAGTAACAAAGCGCTGCTGCGGCTCCCTTCTCAGTCTCCCTCCTCCTCCTTCCCCCGTCTGTAGTACCGCTGCTCCTCTCCTCTCCTCTCTTCGCCGGGCGGCATGTGCGCTGCGGGCAGCGGTTGCCCGCAGCGCACAGCGGCATGTAATGAGTCAGTTTGACTCATTACATGCTTGGGCCCCTGGACAGAGGCGGGCCCAGTGCAGTACACTGCCTGCACTGCCGGTAGTTCCGCCTCTGGGTGTACCAGTCAGTGTATGTGTTCCCTCCTCTTCCTCTCATACCAAAAGTACTGAGAATTATAAGACGGAGAGGAGTAAGAACTATACTTGTGGCTCCGGATTGGCCAAGAAGGACTTGGTACCCGGAACTTCAAGAGATGCTCACGGAGGACCCGTGGCCTCTACCTCTAAGAAGGGACCTGCTCCAGCAAGGACCCTGTCTATTCCAAGACTTACCGCGGCTGCGTTTGACGGTATGGCGGTTGAACGCTGGATCCTGAAGGAAAAAGGCATTCCGGATGAAGTCATCCCTACCCTGATCAAAGCCAGGAAGGATGTAACCGCAAAGCATTATCACCGCATTTGGCGAAAATATGTTGCGTGGTGCGAGGCCAGGAAGGCCCCTACAGAGGAATTTCAACTGGGTCGTTTCCTTCATTTCCTGCAAACAGGACTGTCCATGGGCCTAAAATTGGGGTCCATTAAGGTTCAAATTTCGGCCCTGTCGATTTTCTTCCAGAAAGAACTAGCTTCAGTTCCTGAAGTTCAGACGTTTGTAAAAGGGGTACTGCATATACAGCATCCTTTTGTGCCTCCAGTGGCACCTTGGGATCTCAATGTAGTTTTGGGGTTCCTAAAGTCACATTGGTTTGAACCACTTAAATCTGTGGAGTAAAAATATCTCACATGGAAAGTGGTCATGCTGTTGGCCCTGGCCTCGGCCAGGCGTGTGTCAGAGTTGGAGGCTTTATCCTGTAAAAGCCCTTATCTGATCTTCCATTCAGACAGGGCGGAATTGAGGACTTGTCCTCATTTTCTCCCTAGGGGGGTTTCAGCGTTTCATCTGAACCAACCTATTGTGGTCCCTGCGGCTACTAGTGACTTGGAGGACTCCAAGTTGTTGGACGTATGTTTCCAGGACGGCTGGAGTCAGAAAATCTGACTCGCTGTTTATCCTAATAGAATAAAGGGGATTCAGCGCTAGTGACGATTCAAATATAGTAAAAATTTATTGAAAACATATAATTCGCTATATAAATAGATACATTTCACTGTTGCAACAGGTAAAAAATGGTGGTACCACAATAGAATAAAAAAAGAAAAAATCCATTGATTAAAAGTTCCAAAGATTAGGGCCTGAATCAAACACTGCTCATTTGGTTAAAGAAATTCTTGAGTTGCTGGGTGTAAACGTGATTTAAAGTAAAGTGCCTTATCCTAGGGAAATAGGTAGACGGTGTATTACCAATTAGCTGTAGTGAGTCCTCCACTCGGTTAGCACTCCGTAATCATGGGGATTTTTTTCCTTTCTCACTTAATCGGTCTTCTTCTGCAGGAATGGATGTGGGAGATGAACCATAGCAGGTCCTGAAGCACTGTTTTCCCAAGAAAGTATTCCGTGCAAGTCACCTTTCCCAGTGGTATGTGGTCGGCAAGTCTTTACAGTAAGAGGGTCCCAGTCTTGAACACCAACGCGTTTCTCTGCTAGGTGCAGCTTTCTCAAGGTGTGGGTGCAGTGTAAAAAGAGCCCTTATATAGCAGTGTTGATTGTAATCAGCCACAAGTGTGTATTAATCAATCAATTGATACATTCATTAAAACTAATATCTAACATAATTATATACATAAGGATCTAGCCAGAAGACAGTCCCATCAATCATTAGTGAAAACGAGGGGTGGAAACGACTTAAAAATCGTTTTTTACAAAAGTTTATTGCGGTCACGTGATCGCCCATCCCGGAAGTAGGAAGCGATCAGGCGTGCGTGTCAGGCCTCTCTCTCAGTGTAGTATAGAGAGATGGTGTGTTTGGCTGTGTTATGTCACGTGGTCGGGACCCGCCGGTCACGTGATCCGCCCACGTTGTGTCCCTTTTACCTCAACAGGAGGGAGGCAATCTATTGACCTAGAGAGATCACGTGAGCGGAGCTAAGCGTACCGGACCCCTGAGTTAACTAGTCGTTAGGCAACAATAGATAGCTTCACAGGCTCTGATCAGTTGTTAAGCACGTGACCATAGTTCCGATCACGTGATGCGTCGCTTAGCAACAGTGTGAGGCTTTGTTTATCCTCAGCATTTAACAACACCGTTGAAAGTATATTTTTAGCTATCGCGCCTTCTTCGTTTTTATGAGATCTATGGCCTATACTATTTTGCTCAGTATCGCTGAGATAGAACCCAATAGAAATATAGAAAAGCCTAGTAAAAATAATAAAATTTGTTTAGGAAAAGACTGATGATTATTTGTAGCGGAGCTGATGTTAGAACAAGGACATTGTCCTGTGTGTCCTTGGGATCATAAGGGCAGCATGGTGTAGAATCGACATTTTTCATCAAGGATAATATCCCTGATCAAATTTATATTAGTACTTACATAATCCGAATAGGGACTAAAAGATTAATAGGTAATATCATGATGATGTTATTTATCTTTTAATTTGGGATTGATCCCATGAATTATAACAGCCTATTGGGAGATTAGCTGATAATATAATCTTATACCGTAGATATCCTTTTGAGAATTCTGTTATAGAGATAGAATAGGAGAAAGACACGAGGATTAAATTGAAAAAGATTTTTTATTATTATATATATAACCATAGTAGGTTATTTTAAGAGAGAACAGATAATGGACATCGGAAGTATTCTTGACAGACCAGCTACACACTGGGAGGGTAGTCCCCTTTTAAAGGAGTGCGTTTAGCTCTAGGGCCTCATTGAGACCACTAGGGTACAGTGAGTCAAGCTGGAATGTCCAGAATATTTCCTGTTTGCAGAGGCGGGTATATCTATCCCCTCCCCTGTCGGTTTTCTTGATATGTTCAAGACCTGTAATGGTCAAAGAGGCAGGGTCTTTATTATGAAATTTAAGAAAATGTCTTGGGACGCTATGGTTGGTTACCCCATTGACAATATTCCTTCGATGCTCCATGAATCTAGTTTTTATACTTCTGGTTGTCCTACCTACATAATTTAATTTACAGCTACATTGTAGCCGGTAGATAGCCCAAGAAGTATTGCAATTAATAAAACTAGATATTTTGATAATTTTCTGGTCCACAGGAGAAATTATTTCTTTGATTTTGTTACACGTGTGGAGACAGGTTGTGCATCGGTTGGCCCCACATTTGTAGAAGCCTTTAGTCAATGTGGGTAACCATGTAGAGTCCTTAGTGTTCTTTGGTTGTGTGGACTTTAAATAACTTGGGGCCAGAATGGTTTTTAATGACTTATTTTTCTTGAATATGAATTCCGGGTTGACTGGAAGTATCTTAGACAAAAGGGGGTCACTTTTTAACATATGGTAATTTTGTTTAATGATGGATTTAATCTTTTTTGACTTGTTATTAAATTTTGAGATGAAGGCCAGCTCTCTATTCTTCCCATCTTGCTGTGTGGTTTTAGACTTATGGACTAATAGTGACTGTCTATCCATTGCTAGTGTTTCTTTCAGGGCAGCATCTAGAATGTATTGCGGATATTCTCTATCTCTGAATTTCTGTATTAATTGGTCTGCTTGTGATTTAAAAGATTCTAAAGTGGAGCAGTTCCTGCGTAGTCGCATCAATTGGCCCCTTGGGATGTTGTTTTTCCAGGGGTCATAGTGTGCGCTTTTGTAATGCAGGAAACCATTATTCCCCACTTCTTTTACAAAATTAGTGGTTGAAATACGGTTATCCTCAATACTTAGGGCTATGTCCAGGAAGGAAATATTGGTTTTACTAAATTGAGAAGTGAACTGTAAATTATAAGTGTTGGTGTTGAGAAAACAGACAAACTGTGAAAAAGAGTCCAAATCTCCATCCCAAATAATAAAAAGATCATCTATGTAACGGCCATAGAAGACCAGACTCCCCCCAAAGTCGCCCTGCCATACATATCGGTCCTCAAGATGGCCGACATAGAGGTTTGCGTAGCTTGGGGCGAATCTGGTCCCCATGGCCGTACCCATAGTTTGAAGATAAAAAGTGTCCGAAAAAAGAAAATAATTGTGTGAAAGAATGAATGATATAGAATCTAATAAGAATTGTTCGTGTCTCTCGGGGAGGTCATGAGCATCGGAGAGTATCTCGTGTATCACTTGTATTCCCAATTTGTGGGGAATATTTGTATAGAGGGACGCGACATCCAAGGTCGCAAGTGAATAAGTAGGTTTCCACTCTATGTTCTCCAATAATTGGAGAAAGTGTGTGGTATCTGAGATAAAAGACCTCAACCGAGAGACACGAGGTTGTAAAAAGCTGTCAACATAGGCTGATAAGGAGGAAGTTAATGAGTTGATGCCAGAAATAATAGGTCGCCCCGGAGGTGTGGTGATGGATTTATGAATCTTGGGTAAATGATAGTAAACGGGAATGGTTGGAAAGTTGGGTAAAAGAAACCTTAATTCCTCCCTGGAAATGACCCCATCCTGATGTGCCCCGTCTAGCAATGATTGTAATTCTTTAAAAAAATGATTAGTTGGATCTCCTGCTAAAACCTGATAGTAGTTGGTGTCTTTCAATTGTCTAAAAGCCTCTAGTAAGTAGTCATCCCTGTTTTGGATGATTAACCCCCCCCCCTTATCAGCTTCTTTAATCACCAATGTGGTGTCTTTCGTGAGTCTCTGGAGAGCCGTTCTCTCTTGTTTTGTCAGGTTGGATTGTTTTTTGTTCTGATTTAATCTACAGAGATGTCGGAAATCTTCGAGAGTGGTTTTATAGAAGGTTTCTAATTGACAGCTTTTGAAGCTGATGGGAAAAAAATCAGATTTTAGTTTAAGCTGTTTCTTATTAGTGATGTCATACAACTTTTCCTCATTATTAGTAGGCCCATTTTCTAGTTGTAATTCCTGTAGCATTAGTAACGTCGGATCATCCGACGCATCCAACACTATAGGAAAACTGGCGTCTCCAGATTTTTCTTGTTTGTTGGCAAAAAAACGCTTTCTGCACAGGGTTCGAATGAACCTGTTAAGTTCCACGTAAAGATCATAAATGTTGGGGGGTTCAGAGGGTGAAAATTTGAGACCCTTACTTAGAAGGGATATCTCGTCAGTAGTAAGGATTCTAGAGGACAGATTGAATATGTTTCTGGGATTAATAGTCTCCCTGTCTCTTTTTAATCTTTTATGTTTCTCCTTTTTGCCTCCTCGTCGGCCTCTGCACTTAAACTTCTGTTTCTTTTTGGTGAGTAGGGGAGTTTTTCCTTTGTTCTCCATCTGTCCCTGTAAGATTGACTGCGATTCTCTAAAAAAGATGAAGAGGAAGTGGGATGTAATGTGTCCACTTCTTGGGAATTAACTGGTTGTTGTTTGTCCTTCGGTCTAGCACCATTGGAAGGAAAGCTTGCCCTAGATGTTTTACTGTACCCTTTGGGAATTTGGTTATAACTCGGGTCTTTCCCGTTCTTATAAATAGAGTCCCCTCTTTCTATATAGGTATCTGTTCTCTTTCCTCGCTGGCCAGACCATATTGGTCTAGTTGGTTTATCATGATTTTTATTTTTATAGGACCTCACAGACCCATTAGAGTAATCATCCAAATCTCTTTTAAATTTTTTACATTTGTTGTCCGTAACCATGATCTCAAATCTTAATACTCTATCAGAGATGATACGATCTTTCTCTGCAAATTCCGGTAATGTTTTATGTATATCAAGTCTTTTCCTTATGGTCTCAATTTCTAATACTAGCTGTTCAACTTTCTCATTCCTGAATTTGATAATCAATTCCATTAGGGATAATGAACACCTATCCAAGGTGTCCTCCCATCTCTCCTGGAAAATTTTATCGTCTTGAAAAATGGAGGGCTTAAACAACCTAAGACCCCTAGGGATCATCTTTTTGTCAACATATTTTTGTAAGTTGGTACAGTCCAACCAATGTTTAGTTTCTAGTTTGAGTAAGCTCTCCAGTTTTGAGAAATCTTCCCTTAAGGAATCATCCGCGTGGTCTACATTTTTGCCACCCAGTGGTTCCCACTTTGAAAGATAGGACTGTCTTCTGGCATGTCTGTCACTAAAAGAGGAAAAACAACTCATGTCTGCAGCCAAAGAAAACTAAGTGGTTAGAAAAAATAAACTACCGTGGTAGGAATGGCGCTGACATGTGTTGTGAGTCCTCAAGCAGCTGAATTAATAAGGGTTAGTTAGACCCTTTTAGTGGAACAGAAATAGAATAAAGGGGATTCAGCGCTAGTGACGATTCAAATATAGTAAAAATTTATTGAAAACATATAATTCGCTATATAAATAGATACATTTCACTGTTGCAACAGGTAAAAAATGGTGGTACCACAATAGAATAAAAAAAGAAAAAATCCATTGATTAAAAGTTCCAAAGATTAGGGCCTGAATCAAACACTGCTCATTTGGTTAAAGAAATTCTTGAGTTGCTGGGTGTAAACGTGATTTAAAGTAAAGTGCCTTATCCTAGGGAAATAGGTAGACGGTGTATTACCAATTAGCTGTAGTGAGTCCTCCACTCGGTTAGCACTCCGTAATCATGGGGATTTTTTTCCTTTCTCACTTAATCGGTCTTCTTCTGCAGGAATGGATGTGGGAGATGAACCATAGCAGGTCCTGAAGCACTGTTTTCCCAAGAAAGTATTCCGTGCAAGTCACCTTTCCCAGTGGTATGTGGTCGGCAAGTCTTTACAGTAAGAGGGTCCCAGTCTTGAACACCAACGCGTTTCTCTGCTAGGTGCAGCTTTCTCAAGGTGTGGGTGCAGTGTAAAAAGAGCCCTTATATAGCAGTGTTGATTGTAATCAGCCACAAGTGTGTATTAATCAATCAATTGATACATTCATTAAAACTAATATCTAACATAATTATATACATAAGGATCTAGCCAGAAGACAGTCCCATCAATCATTAGTGAAAACGAGGGGTGGAAACGACTTAAAAATCGTTTTTTACAAAAGTTTATTGCGGTCACGTGATCGCCCATCCCGGAAGTAGGAAGCGATCAGGCGTGCGTGTCAGGCCTCTCTCTCAGTGTAGTATAGAGAGATGGTGTGTTTGGCTGTGTTATGTCACGTGGTCGGGACCCGCCGGTCACGTGATCCGCCCACGTTGTGTCCCTTTTACCTCAACAGGAGGGAGGCAATCTATTGACCTAGAGAGATCACGTGAGCGGAGCTAAGCGTACCGGACCCCTGAGTTAACTAGTCGTTAGGCAACAATAGATAGCTTCACAGGCTCTGATCAGTTGTTAAGCACGTGACCATAGTTCCGATCACGTGATGCGTCGCTTAGCAACAGTGTGAGGCTTTGTTTATCCTCAGCATTTAACAACACCGTTGAAAGTATATTTTTAGCTATCGCGCCTTCTTCGTTTTTATGAGATCTATGGCCTATACTATTTTGCTCAGTATCGCTGAGATAGAACCCAATAGAAATATAGAAAAGCCTAGTAAAAATAATAAAATTTGTTTAGGAAAAGACTGATGATTATTTGTAGCGGAGCTGATGTTAGAACAAGGACATTGTCCTGTGTGTCCTTGGGATCATAAGGGCAGCATGGTGTAGAATCGACATTTTTCATCAAGGATAATATCCCTGATCAAATTTATATTAGTACTTACATAATCCGAATAGGGACTAAAAGATTAATAGGTAATATCATGATGATGTTATTTATCTTTTAATTTGGGATTGATCCCATGAATTATAACAGCCTATTGGGAGATTAGCTGATAATATAATCTTATACCGTAGATATCCTTTTGAGAATTCTGTTATAGAGATAGAATAGGAGAAAGACACGAGGATTAAATTGAAAAAGATTTTTTATTATTATATATATAACCATAGTAGGTTATTTTAAGAGAGAACAGATAATGGACATCGGAAGTATTCTTGACAGACCAGCTACACACTGGGAGGGTAGTCCCCTTTTAAAGGAGTGCGTTTAGCTCTAGGGCCTCATTGAGACCACTAGGGTACAGTGAGTCAAGCTGGAATGTCCAGAATATTTCCTGTTTGCAGAGGCGGGTATATCTATCCCCTCCCCTGTCGGTTTTCTTGATATGTTCAAGACCTGTAATGGTCAAAGAGGCAGGGTCTTTATTATGAAATTTAAGAAAATGTCTTGGGACGCTATGGTTGGTTACCCCATTGACAATATTCCTTCGATGCTCCATGAATCTAGTTTTTATACTTCTGGTTGTCCTACCTACATAATTTAATTTACAGCTACATTGTAGCCGGTAGATAGCCCAAGAAGTATTGCAATTAATAAAACTAGATATTTTGATAATTTTCTGGTCCACAGGAGAAATTATTTCTTTGATTTTGTTACACGTGTGGAGACAGGTTGTGCATCGGTTGGCCCCACATTTGTAGAAGCCTTTAGTCAATTATATGTTTTCAATAAATTTTTACTATATTTGAATCGTCACTAGCGCTGAATCCCCTTTATTCTATTTCTGTTCCACTAAAAGGGTCTAACTAACCCTTATTAATTCAGCTGCTTGAGGACTCACAACACATGTCAGCGCCATTCCTACCACGGTAGTTTATTTTTTCTAACCACTTAGTTTTCTTTGGCTGCAGACATGAGTTGTTTTTCCTCTTTTAGTGACAGACATGCCAGAAGACAGTCCTATCTTTCAAAGTGGGAACCACTGGGTGGCAAAAATGTAGACCACGCGGATGATTCCTTAAGGGAAGATTTCTCAAAACTGGAGAGCTTACTCAAACTAGAAACTAAACATTGGTTGGACTGTACCAACTTACAAAAATATGTTGACAAAAAGATGATCCCTAGGGGTCTTAGGTTGTTTAAGCCCTCCATTTTTCAAGACGATAAAATTTTCCAGGAGAGATGGGAGGACACCTTGGATAGGTGTTCATTATCCCTAATGGAATTGATTATCAAATTCAGGAATGAGAAAGTTGAACAGCTAGTATTAGAAATTGAGACCATAAGGAAAAGACTTGATATACATAAAACATTACCGGAATTTGCAGAGAAAGATCGTATCATCTCTGATAGAGTATTAAGATTTGAGATCATGGTTACGGACAACAAATGTAAAAAATTTAAAAGAGATTTGGATGATTACTCTAATGGGTCTGTGAGGTCCTATAAAAATAAAAATCATGATAAACCAACTAGACCAATATGGTCTGGCCAGCGAGGAAAGAGAACAGATACCTATATAGAAAGAGGGGACTCTATTTATAAGAACGGGAAAGACCCGAGTTATAACCAAATTCCCAAAGGGTACAGTAAAACATCTAGGGCAAGCTTTCCTTCCAATGGTGCTAGACCGAAGGACAAACAACAACCAGTTAATTCCCAAGAAGTGGACACATTACATCCCACTTCCTCTTCATCTTTTTTAGAGAATCGCAGTCAATCTTACAGGGACAGATGGAGAACAAAGGAAAAACTCCCCTACTCACCAAAAAGAAACAGAAGTTTAAGTGCAGAGGCCGACGAGGAGGCAAAAAGGAGAAACATAAAAGATTAAAAAGAGACAGGGAGACTATTAATCCCAGAAACATATTCAATCTGTCCTCTAGAATCCTTACTACTGACGAGATATCCCTTCTAAGTAAGGGTCTCAAATTTTCACCCTCTGAACCCCCCAACATTTATGATCTTTACGTGGAACTTAACAGGTTCATTCGAACCCTGTGCAGAAAGCGTTTTTTTGCCAACAAACAAGAAAAATCTGGAGACGCCAGTTTTCCTATAGTGTTGGATGCGTCGGATGATCCGACGTTACTAATGCTACAGGAATTACAACTAGAAAATGGGCCTACTAATAATGAGGAAAAGTTGTATGACATCACTAATAAGAAACAGCTTAAACTAAAATCTGATTTTTTTCCCATCAGCTTCAAAAGCTGTCAATTAGAAACCTTCTATAAAACCACTCTCGAAGATTTCCGACATCTCTGTAGATTAAATCAGAACAAAAAACAATCCAACCTGACAAAACAAGAGAGAACGGCTCTCCAGAGACTCACGAAAGACACCACATTGGTGATTAAAGAAGCTGATAAGGGGGGGGGGTTAATCATCCAAAACAGGGATGACTACTTACTAGAGGCTTTTAGACAATTGAAAGACACCAACTACTATCAGGTTTTAGCAGGAGATCCAACTAATCATTTTTTTAAAGAATTACAATCATTGCTAGACGGGGCACATCAGGATGGGGTCATTTCCAGGGAGGAATTAAGGTTTCTTTTACCCAACTTTCCAACCATTCCCGTTTACTATCATTTACCCAAGATTCATAAATCCATCACCACACCTCCGGGGCGACCTATTATTTCTGGCATCAACTCATTAACTTCCTCCTTATCAGCCTATGTTGACAGCTTTTTACAACCTCGTGTCTCTCGGTTGAGGTCTTTTATCTCAGATACCACACACTTTCTCCAATTATTGGAGAACATAGAGTGGAAACCTACTTATTCACTTGCGACCTTGGATGTCGCGTCCCTCTATACAAATATTCCCCACAAATTGGGAATACAAGTGATACACGAGATACTCTCCGATGCTCATGACCTCCCCGAGAGACACGAACAATTCTTATTAGATTCTATATCATTCATTCTTTCACACAATTATTTTCTTTTTTCGGACACTTTTTATCTTCAAACTATGGGTACGGCCATGGGGACCAGATTCGCCCCAAGCTACGCAAACCTCTATGTCGGCCATCTTGAGGACCGATATGTATGGCAGGGCGACTTTGGGGGGAGTCTGGTCTTCTATGGCCGTTACATAGATGATCTTTTTATTATTTGGGATGGAGATTTGGACTCTTTTTCACAGTTTGTCTGTTTTCTCAACACCAACACTTATAATTTACAGTTCACTTCTCAATTTAGTAAAACCAATATTTCCTTCCTGGACATAGCCCTAAGTATTGAGGATAACCGTATTTCAACCACTAATTTTGTAAAAGAAGTGGGGAATAATGGTTTCCTGCATTACAAAAGCGCACACTATGACCCCTGGAAAAACAACATCCCAAGGGGCCAATTGATGCGACTACGCAGGAACTGCTCCACTTTAGAATCTTTTAAATCACAAGCAGACCAATTAATACAGAAATTCAGAGATAGAGAATATCCGCAATACATTCTAGATGCTGCCCTGAAAGAAACACTAGCAATGGATAGACAGTCACTATTAGTCCATAAGTCTAAAACCACACAGCAAGATGGGAAGAATAGAGAGCTGGCCTTCATCTCAAAATTTAATAACAAGTCAAAAAAGATTAAATCCATCATTAAACAAAATTACCATATGTTAAAAAGTGACCCCCTTTTGTCTAAGATACTTCCAGTCAACCCGGAATTCATATTCAAGAAAAATAAGTCATTAAAAACCATTCTGGCCCCAAGTTATTTAAAGTCCACACAACCAAAGAACACTAAGGACTCTACATGGTTACCCACATTGACTAAAGGCTTCTACAAATGTGGGGCCAACCGATGCACAACCTGTCTCCACACGTGTAACAAAATCAAAGAAATAATTTCTCCTGTGGACCAGAAAATTATCAAAATATCTAGTTTTATTAATTGCAATACTTCTTGGGCTATCTACCGGCTACAATGTAGCTGTAAATTAAATTATGTAGGTAGGACAACCAGAAGTATAAAAACTAGATTCATGGAGCATCGAAGGAATATTGTCAATGGGGTAACCAACCATAGCGTCCCAAGACATTTTCTTAAATTTCATAATAAAGACCCTGCCTCTTTGACCATTACAGATCTTGAACATATCAAGAAAACCGACAGGGGAGGGGATAGATATACCCGCCTCTGCAAACAGGAAATATTCTGGACATTCCAGCTTGACTCACTGTACCCTAGTGGTCTCAATGAGGCCCTAGAGCTAAACGCACTCCTTTAAAAGGGGACTACCCTCCCAGTGTGTAGCTGGTCTGTCAAGAATACTTCCGATGTCCATTATCTGTTCTCTCTTAAAATAACCTACTATGGTTATATATATAATAATAAAAAATCTTTTTCAATTTAATCCTCGTGTCTTTCTCCTATTCTATCTCTATAACAGAATTCTCAAAAGGATATCTACGGTATAAGATTATATTATCAGCTAATCTCCCAATAGGCTGTTATAATTCATGGGATCAATCCCAAATTAAAAGATAAATAACATCATCATGATATTACCTATTAATCTTTTAGTCCCTATTCGGATTATGTAAGTACTAATATAAATTTGATCAGGGATATTATCCTTGATGAAAAATGTCGATTCTACACCATGCTGCCCTTATGATCCCAAGGACACACAGGACAATGTCCTTGTTCTAACATCAGCTCCGCTACAAATAATCATCAGTCTTTTCCTAAACAAATTTTATTATTTTTACTAGGCTTTTCTATATTTCTATTGGGTTCTATCTCAGCGATACTGAGCAAAATAGTATAGGCCATAGATCTCATAAAAACGAAGAAGGCGCGATAGCTAAAAATATACTTTCAACGGTGTTGTTAAATGCTGAGGATAAACAAAGCCTCACACTGTTGCTAAGCGACGCATCACGTGATCGGAACTATGGTCACGTGCTTAACAACTGATCAGAGTCTGTGAAGCTATCTATTGTTGCCTAACGACTAGTTAACTCAGGGGTCCGGTACGCTTAGCTCCGCTCACGTGATCTCTCTAGGTCAATAGATTGCCTCCCTCCTGTTGAGGTAAAAGGGACACAACGTGGGCGGATCACGTGACCGGCGGGTCCCGACCACGTGACATAACACAGCCAAACACACCATCTCTCTATACTACACTGAGAGAGAGGCCTGACACGCACGCCTGATCGCTTCCTACTTCCGGGATGGGCGATCACGTGACCGCAATAAACTTTTGTAAAAAACGATTTTTAAGTCGTTTCCACCCCTCGTTTTCACTAATGATTGATGGGACTGTCTTCTGGCTAGATCCTTATGTATATAATTATGTTAGATATTAGTTTTAATGAATGTATCAATTGATTGATTAATACACACTTGTGGCTGATTACAATCAACACTGCTATATAAGGGCTCTTTTTACACTGCACCCACACCTTGAGAAAGCTGCACCTAGCAGAGAAACGCGTTGGTGTTCAAGACTGGGACCCTCTTACTGTAAAGACTTGCCGACCACATACCACTGGGAAAGGTGACTTGCACGGAATACTTTCTTGGGAAAACAGTGCTTCAGGACCTGCTATGGTTCATCTCCCACATCCATTCCTGCAGAAGAAGACCGATTAAGTGAGAAAGGAAAAAAATCCCCATGATTACGGAGTGCTAACCGAGTGGAGGACTCACTACAGCTAATTGGTAATACACCGTCTACCTATTTCCCTAGGATAAGGCACTTTACTTTAAATCACGTTTACACCCAGCAACTCAAGAATTTCTTTAACCAAATGAGCAGTGTTTGATTCAGGCCCTAATCTTTGGAACTTTTAATCAATGGATTTTTTCTTTTTTTATTCTATTGTGGTACCACCATTTTTTACCTGTTGCAACAGTGAAATGTATCTATTTATATAGCGAATTATATGTTTTCAATAAATTTTTACTATATTTGAATCGTCACTAGCGCTGAATCCCCTTTATTCTATTTCTGTTCCACTAAAAGGGTCTAACTAACCCTTATTAATTCAGCTGCTTGAGGACTCACAACACATGTCAGCGCCATTCCTACCACGGTAGTTTATATTTTCGCTGTTTATCCTGTATGCATCCAACAAGCTGGGTGCTCCTGCTTCTAAGCAGACTATTGCTCGTTGGATTTGTAATACAATTCAGCTTACACATTCTGTGGCAGGCCTGCCATAGCCAAAATCTGTAAAAGATCATTCCACAAGGAAGGTGGGCTCATCTTGGGCAGCTGCCCGAAGGGTCTCGGCTTTACAACTTTGCCGAGCAGCTACTTGGTCAGGGGCAAACACGTTTGCTAAATTCTACAAATTTGATACCCTGGCTGAGGAGGACCTGGAGTTCTCTCATTCGGTGCTGCAGAGTCATCCGCACTCTCCCGCCCGTTTGGGAGCTTTGGTATAATCCCCATGGTCCTTACGGAGTTCCCAGCATCCACTAGGACGTCAGAGAAAATAAGAATTTACTTACCGATAATTCTATTTCTCGTAGTCCGTAGTGGATGCTGGGCGCCCAGCCCAAGTGCGGATTGTCTGCAATACTTGTACATAGTTATTGTTAACTAAATCGTTTATTATTGTTGTTGTGAGCCATCTATCCAGAGGCTCCTCTGTTATCATGCTGTTAACTGGGTTCAGATCACAAGTTGTACGGTGTGATTGGTGTGGCTGGTATGAGTCTTACCCGGGATTCAAAATCCTTCCTTATTGTGTACGCTCGTCCGGGCACAGTATCCTAACTGAGGCTTGGAGGAGGGTCATAGGGGGAGGAGCCAGTACACACCACCTAGTGGTCAAACTTTTAAATTTTGTGCCCTGTCTCCTGCGGAGCCGCTATTCCCCATGGTCCTTACGGAGTTCCCAGCATCCACTATGGACTACGAGAAATAGAATTATCGGTAAGTAAATTCTTATTTTTTCCCACTGTTCAAAGTTAGAAAATATTAACAGAAAACGGTGTTTCCCTAGAGCAGGGGTGAACAGCCTCCAGATTTGTGGAACTATAAGTTCCAGCCTGCCATATGGAGACACCTACTCTGGAACAGAAGAATAAATGATCTTGGGCCTAATTCAGCATGGATTGCCAAAGCAAAATCTTGCTCTAATGGGCAAAACCATGTGCAGTGCAGGTGGGGCAGATGTAACATGTGCAGAGAGAGTTAGATTTGGGTGGGGTATGTTCAAACTGAAATCTAAATTGCAGTGTAAAAATGCACAGAAACAATATAACCCACCCAAATCTAACTTTGCTTTTGCAATCCATGCTGAATTAGGGGGGTAATTCCAAGTTGATCGCAGCAGGACATTTTTTAGCAATTGGGCAAAACCATGTTCACTGCAGGGGAGGCAGATATAACATGTGCTGAGACAGTTAGATTTGGGTGTGGTGTGTTCAATCTGCAATCTAAATTGCAGTGTAAAAATAAAGCAGCCAGTATTTACCCTGCACAGAAATAAAATAACCCACCCAAATCTAACTCTCTCTGCACATGTTATATCTGTCCCTCCCCTACAGTGCACATGGTTTTGCCCAATTGCGAAAAAATTTCCTGCTGCGACCAACTTGCAATTACCCCCTAGACCCCTAGTGCGCAGTTGAGGTTTTCCTTATATCCTCGCCGTGTGTGTAGTCTGGAGACTGGCTGCTTACTTATTTATTTCCCAGCACGTTGCACGTGTGTTGTCCAGAAACACACGTTACAGGTAACACCAGGTACACAGTATATGATGTATATGCTGGAATACAGGAAGCTGAGCTGAGAGAACACATGCCCTGGTATTATTACAGTATGGATTAGAATATAGGTGAGCGGGGGTGCAACTCAGGAGGTCACTCTGAGGATCCGTGGAGCCAGATTTCACAGGAATTAGTGTCAAATTTAGAACCTTTATGAACAACAAAATAGTTCTTTTTATTTAGTATTTTAATCACGCACATGCCTAGCGTCTTCTCTTCGGATCTTCATGGTCACTTAGCTAGATATGCTGGTCACCAAAATCGGGTGGCGCTCCCGGCCCCCTGGAAAGGCAGGCAAGCCTTCCATATACCTATACAGCCCCCAGTTACCCCCGTCGGCAGCCCACAACTGAGTACAAGTGGGCGGGCCAAGGGAACCTGATGACGCGATTTGGAGTGAATCGCATCATCGTAGCCCCGATGACACTATTGTGCAGCCACGCCCCTGCACAGTTCATCTGCATGCTGGCCACGCCCCTACGTGCCAACCGGGCTGCCCACTCTTGGAGGAGTGGGCGGCCAAGTCAGTAAGTATGTTTTGTAGGCACTGCCTATATTTATTGGATGTGCTGTTTTCCATACCATTACAGCATTAACCAAACCAGTACAGACACCAGATCCTCTAATTAAACAAATGTGCTTAACTAAAGAAAGATTCCTAACAACAATTCTGTAGGTATTAATATCAGACCTGAACGCTCGCTAGCGTTTTTTCCACCGCTGTGATCAGGTCAGAACTGCGCATGCGTATGCACCGTAATGCGCAGGCGCGTCGCACGGGTACAAAGCAGATTGCTGCCCAGCGATGGATTGTACGAAGAATCCGTTCGCATGGCCGTTTTCAGGGCGTGTTTGGGAAAACGCAGGCATGTCCGAGCGTTTGCAGGGCGGGTGTCTGACGTCAATTCCGGTCCCGGACAGGCTGAAGTGATCGCAGCGGCTGAGTAAGTTCAGAGCTACTCAGAAACTGCACAAAATGCATTTGTGCCGCTCGGCTGCACATGCGATCGCATACTTGCAAAGCAAACATACACTCCCCGATGGGCGGTGACTATCCGAGCGCAGGACTGCAAAAAACAGCTAGCGAGCGATCAACTCGGAATGACCCCCCATATGCGCACACACAATGCTATCCCAGTATATAATGTGTACAGAGTATATTATATGTGCCTTCAGTACGTTGTCATCAATGTTACAGGATGTATGATCTGCATAGATTCATTATTGTTAAGATATTTGCTTTAAGCAGTCTGTCTTCCATTCTACAGGTCCCATTTAGAGATTTAAAGGGCCACACAAGTCATGTGACTTCCTGTCATTTCTGCTTTGATGATACAAAACTTCTAACATGTTCACATGACGGGATGGCCAAGCTCTGGGTAAGTGATTGCGAGCTCCTGCTATCTCCGTGATGGCACGTGTTTCTTAGTGGCTGCTTTACCCAGTGCTTTCCTACTGGTTCTAGTTATCCGTGACTTGGTGGCTGCATTCTTATAAGTACAGGTCTAGGTACAACAGCTGCCACAGACCATATAGGCGAAGTGGGCATTTTAAAATGAAATGTTCTTTCTCCTCCAATTTTTTCCATTTCAAGATGTTTGCAATAGTAGGTAATAATAGTTCTGTAGCATGAGGTTTTTTTATCCTGTTAACAGTACAATGTGTTTCATAGGATGTTTCCACGCTTACTTTGATCCGCGAGTTCGGCGATGAGCACACGGCTCCGATTTCTGAGTGCAATCCGACGCAGGATAACACCAGGTGATTTGATAATTTCTCGACAGCCGTGATTAGATGAGCGGGGACAGTATATAAGAATATGTATCCGTCTTATTGGGGTATAGCAACAGCTATAGGCTAAGTATGACATGAGAAGCTATACTGGAGGGGCAGCAGGTGGCGCTGTGTCTTAAACTATCAATGTGTGGCCCCTCTTTTCGGGCAAGACAATAGAAGGGTCTGCATCGATGTAGGATTTATACCTGCTTACTGAAGACAGACGGTCATCCACTGGCGGATTTAAGGGGAGGTGATTGGAGCGTATGCCCCCTAGCAGAGTTCGTCCTTGATTACCTCTCTCCACAATCCTACGCTGAACTGGCCAAGGTTGTGCCTTTTCCCTTATCTTTCTTTTACTACCAACGATTAGCTCTTTTGAATGATTGGCTGCCGCTGTGTTGTACACTGGACTCGGAAGTGGTGGGAGCAGGGCTGCAGTATCCAGAAAGTTATTACTGCGTGCAGCTCTCTCCCAACCAGCACCACTCCTACACAAGCCAGACTCTGAGTCCGGGGGAAGGGGGGTTTGGGGGCACCAAATGGGGAAGGGTGGTGGTGGGGTCTTCTGCAAGTTCTACTCATAGTAATAATAATTACATAATAATTTTATTTATATAGAGCTCTTTCTCCAAAAGGACTCAAGGCGCTTAACAGATACATAGCATAATATAGTACAGAAAATAATGAAGTACATTTTCATAAAATACAGAAGCATGAAGATACTAAAAGGGACACTATGGAAATGCTGAGTAAACAGGAAAGTCTTGAGACTACTTTTGAAGGATTCTATAGTTGGGGCCTCTCGCACTGTGCGGGGAAGTGAGTTCCATAGAGTCGGAGCCGCATGACTAAAAGCTCCGCCCCCAGATGAATTACGGGAGATTCTAGGTACAGCTAAAACGTAAAAATTGGCAATATAATTTAAACATTTCCAATATGAAAATGTATATATCTATATGTTATTAATTTAATAAACCATCACAAACCGCTTCCGCGTAGAGCTACTGCTTTATAAGCACACCCGTGTCCTTGCAGAATAACATTCAAAAACTATCAAAAGCCATCAGCAATGTGACAACAGTGCCATTAATATGGAAGTACGTGTTGGGTGCAGGGATCCAGTAAAATCTAGGGATTGCTGATTAGGAAATTCCAGTGTAGGAACTATGAAGAGCAATGACTGCTGTGTGTGTTTTGTATATTGATTATCCATTGTAGGATAGGGATCACTGATCCCTATAGTTTCCTTACTATGTCTTATTCCAGTATAACAATATATATCTCCTGGCTGTGTAATTCTGCTTGTCTTCAGAATGGTCACATCATCGTATGACAAAACCGCCAAGCTTTGGGACTTGGAGACCGGAAAAGCACTTGTATGTATTATTATTTAAGAACTGTGCTCACATGTTATTTATTGTTCTTTGCAAAATGTAGATTCACTAGTGTATTGGACCCTGGTCACGCCAGTCTCCACCGCTGCTCTGCCCCATCCCGCAATCCACTCTGCCCAGCCCTGACCTCTGTTCTGCCCTGCCTGGCGGCCTATCATCCTCCTCTAGGTCTGTCCTGTCTCCCTTTCAGCGGGAGCCATTGGGGTGCGAGGCCAGGCTTCCACTGCGCACGCACTAAGGAGGCGGGGCTGACCTTCTGCAATTATTATATAGGTATCTACTGCTGATAGGTCAATTTAAAGGGAAAAAAATACTTCCTGCCTGTAAGTGGGTTCTTGTTATTACTAAATGGTCTTATCTACATGCTGTATGTAATGGGGGTATGTAGTCACTATGTCGGGGGGTTTACATGTCGACATTCAAAAAATTTCATCATCAGGGGTTCTACACAGTAGTGCCGAGAGAGGGGGGGGGGGGTACAAATTACCCGGGCCCAGGTCTGATGGAGGGGCCCAGGGAGGGTCCAGTAGGGGCCCTCCCCCTTACCTGGCAGCAGCAGCTGCAGCTCTTCTCCCCAGCCCAGCACACTCTGCTGTGTACTGGGCTGCAGTATGGCCTTGGAGGTGCTTAAAATACTATGTTTTACAGTATTTATTTCTAAGGGTACATGACCACACCTCCTGTGATTAGGCCACACCCCATTAAAAGTACCAGGGCCTAGCCCGGCTCTCGACTGCCCTGGTTCTACAGCTTATAATAGAAATAAAAACCACTTATCCCGCGCATCGTTAACGACCCCCTCCCTCGTCTGAACATGTACAGACGAGGGAAGGTCCCCATTAACGATAACCACGTTGCAGATGCAGCATGGGTGTTGTTCCCCCCCCCGCCGCACCCTTTCCCCCCACCGTCGCTCCCTTGCCCCGATGGCATCGACAAATGTGTCTGCACTTGCCGATGCCGGAACCCCGCCGGGTCCCCGCCGCTGCCAATATCGGCGTCGGTGGGGGTCGTTTAGTGTATATGGAGCTTAAGAGATAAGAAATGTGATGGAAACTCTGTGAGAACTGACATACAACACCGCTAAATACCTTGTATTTCTGAAATCAGTGTGTAATCTGGAATTCTGGTGGAAATATATATACGGTATATATAAAACGTTTCTCTCTCAGTGGTCAGTGAGCCTAGACGGGCTTGTTACGTCGTGTAACGTCTCTGGTGATGGGAAGCGCGTTGTGTGTGCTGTGGATGTGGAGAACGCGGCCTGTATCATTGATAGCGCAACTGCCTCTATAGTGGTAAATATTAAAGGTTAGCTTTCCTATTTATATCCCAAAATTGTGTACAGAAATACATTCCTCTCATCCAGGGCCGGCCAGAGGCCAAATTATTTGGTAAGCGAATAAATACTTTGGCGCCCACCTAAGGAGGCGTGGTCTCATTGTAAAAGCCCAGTTGTAGTGCCCCTTACACATTTGCCCACTGTATAAGTGCCCCTTACACATTTGCCCACTGTATAAATGCCCGTTACACATTTGCCCACTATATAAGTGCCCCTTACACATTTGCCCACTATATAAGTGCCCCTTACACATTTGCCCACTATATAAGTGCCCCTTACACATTTGCCCACTATATAAGTGCCCCTTACACATTTGCCCACTGTATAAGTGCCCCTTACACATTTGCCCACTGTATAAGTGCCCCTTACACATTTGCCCACTGTATAAGTGCCCCTTACACATTTGTCCACTATATAAGTGCCCCTTACACATTTGTCCACTATATAAGTGCCCCTTACACATTTGCACACTATATAAGTGCCCTTTACACATTTGCACACTATATAAGTGCCCCTTACACATTTGCCCACTGTTGAAGTTCCCCTTACATATTTTGCCCATTTCAATACTTCCCCTTACATATTAATCTAATCAAAGTACTGTATTACCTGATATGCCCCCTGTGCCCGGAGACTCGAAAAGCAGCCAGTGGTGTTGGTGCCTCCGCCATGTCCGGTACCAGACTATAGTACTAGAAGAAGAAGAATCTCAAAATAAACTACCGCTCCTAGTAGGCGGAAAGCAAGGGCTTCTGGGAGCGGTAGTTTATTTTGCACGTACAGTAATGTGAAGGGGTATATTCAATTAAAAAAAGTCGAATTGAGATGAGACCTGTGATCGGAGGAGAGGGGAGAGACTAACGGGGACAGCCGCTGGCAGACAGGGGGGAGCACGCTACAGCAGCGCTGCAGAAGGATGTGTCACAGCCGCCATACCTCACAGCAGTGTCCACCCGGCTCCAGCAAGCGCGACCTCACTTGCTGGAGCTGGGTGGATGCTGCCGTGAGCGTCGCAGCTGTGAGACATCCTCCTGCAGCGCTGTGCTGTAGCGTGCTCTCCCCTGTCTGCCCGCGGCTGTCCCCCGTCACCCCGCGGCTCTCCCCCCTCTCCTCCTCTAATCCCTCATCTCAGTCCGACATTTTTTTATGTCGGACTGAGATGGTCGGAAACGGGGCCAAATCCTGTCGAATTTGGCCCCGTTTCCCTCAAAAGTACATGAATCGGCAGCTATACCTCCGATTCGCGTATTATTCGACAAGTCGAATTCCCAGACTTGTCGAATAAAAACTGCTGGGACTGAATAGGTCGAATCACCATACGGCCTTAAAAAGTCGAAAACTGCCGTCTTTTCGACAGACGGCAGCATTCGACCCTAATTGAATATACCCCGAAGAATCGCAAAATAAACTACCGCTCCCGGCAGCCCTTGCTCTCTGGAAGCAAGGGATTCTGGGAGCAGTAGTTAATTTTATTTTTCTTCTCATTACTGTAGTGGGGTGCGCTGCCGGACATAGCGCGGCGGCGCCAACATCACTGCCTGCTCGGTGAGACTCTGGGCAGGTGATACATATCAGAGCCTTTCAGGAATGGCCGGAGTTACACATATCGCTGGCGCAGCTGAGTAGGACGCCCTCCTCTATACTGCGCCTTACTCAGCTGCGTAACCAGGGTATGCGTAAAACAGGCCCTGATCTCGTCCCACCTCTATATTAGAGCTTATACTACTCCCTGTACTATCCACATTAAGGGTGCAGATGTACTAAGCTTTGGAGATTGATAAATTGGAGAGAGTTAAGGGGGGTACACACGGAGAGATCTGTGCTTAAATTGTAAGCAATCTGACTAGATTGCACGATTCCCGTGTAAAATATCTATTAATCATTTTATTTTATGAATGTGTTTAATAATCTGAGAATTTTATTTTAATTTTGTTTTTTTACTCAATGGCACTTTTTCTAAAAAAAAAAAAAAATATTTATAGAAATAATTGGAGTTACCCAAAACTGGAACATAGGTGGTCATTTCGAGTTGTTCGCTCGCTAGCAGTTTTTAGCAGCCGTGCAAACACTATGCCGCCGCCCACTGGGAGTGTATTTTCGCTTAGCAGAAGTGCGAACGAAAGGATCGCAGAGCGGCGGCAAATGTTTTTTGTGCAATTTTAGAGTAGCTCAAAACCTACTCAGCGCTTGCGATAACTTCAGACTGTTCAGTTCCTGTTTTGACGTCACAAACACGCCCTGCGTACGCCCAGCCACACCTGCATTTTTTCCTGGCACGCCTGCTTTTTTCGAACACTCCCTGAAAACGGTCAGTTGACACCCAGAAACCCCCTCTTCCTGTCAATCACTCTGCGGCCAGCAGTGCGACTGTAAAGCTTCACTAGACGTTGTGTGAAACTACATCGGTCGTTGTAATAGTACGTCGCGCGTGCGCATTGCGCCGCATACGCATTGCACAGAAGTGCAGGTTTTTTGCCTCATCGCTGCACAGCGAACGTATGCAGCTAGCGATCAACTCGGAATGAACACCATTGTCGGCTTACATTTATATACCTTTTCAGTGGTCAAATAGGCACATGGATGTTCCGGATAATCCACCGAGTAACCTATGCTCCTGCCTGGAGCCCAATATGCACTGACAGGCCTGGGTTATTTGAATCTTGCCTTAGGCCCCACAGAATCTCTTTTAATGTTTGTTCTCAGTTGGCATTATGCACATTTGGGGAGGAGTGCGGCTTTAATTTCAGCAATGACCCAGTGTCTAAATAAGCTTTATGGCAATGAAATGCGGTAGTGGTGATCAGCCACGGATATACATTAATGGAGGAAGTCCCATCCCTGGAGTACCGCCAAATACTAGTGACCATTTTCAACACTATTATAAAGGATATAATAGCAACATCCTGACGGCTTTACATTTATTAAGCACTAATTTTCACCTTTTCAGACCATCACACTAGCACCATAATGAGATGCTGCTTCGACCCTGAGAGCCAGAGGATTTGTTCCGTATCATCTGACAGATCAGTGAAACTGTGGGACATAACCGCTCAACGTACCACTATCAAAATAAATCAGTAAGGAAAAGTGCGCAAAGCGTGTAGATCCCGCCGTCACATCCAGGGTGCTCTGTCACATAGGAAAAGAAATTGAAATGTATATCTCAATGATGTCCCTGTCTCCTAGTGTCTGAAAAGATTGCATGCTCAGTGATGTCACTGGCTCCTAGTGACTGGATAGGCTGCATTCTCAGTGATGTCACTGGCTCCTAGTGACTGGATAGGCTGCATTCTCAGTGATGTCACTGGCTCCTAGTGACTGGATAGGCTGCGCTCTCAGTGATGTCACTGGTTCCTAGTGACTGGATAGGCTGCGCACTCAGTGATGTCACTGGTTCCAGGCTGCACTCTCAGTGATGTCACTGGCTCCTAGTGACTGGATAGGCTGCGCTCTCAGTGATGTCACTGGTTCCTAGTGACTGGATAGGCTGCGCTCTCAGTGATGTCACTGGTTCCTAGTGACTGGATAGGCTGCACTCTCAGTGATGTCGCTGGCTCCTAGTGACTGAAAAGATTGCATGCTCAGTGATGTCACTGGCTCCTAGTGACTGGATAGGCTGCACTCTCAGTGATGTCGCTGCTTTCTAGTTAATGGATAGGCTGCACTCTCAGTGATGTCACTGGTTCCTAGTGACTGGATAGGCTGCATTCTCAGTGATGTCACTGGCTCCTAGTGACTGGATAGGCTGCACTCTCAGTGATGTCACTGGTTCCTAGTGACTGGATAGGCTGCACTCTCAGTGATGTCGCTGCTTTCTAGTTAATGGATAGGCTGCACTCTCAGTGATGTCACTGGTTCCTAGTGACTGGATAGGCTGCATTCTCAGTGATGTCACTGGCTCCTAGTGACTGGATTGGCTGCACTCTCAGTGATGTCACTGGTTCCTAGTGACTGGATAGGCTGCACTCTCAGTGATGTCGCTGCTTTCTAGTTAATGGATAGGCTGCACTCTCAGTGATGTCACTGGTTCCTAGAGAATACATTTCAACTAATACTGGTGTAGTCCACAATATGGGTTCCTCCATTGTATTTAAGTGACATGTCCACTTTAATAAATTCATATAAAATGACATAATTCAACACGTTTCATTGCAGAGCACACAACAATGTCATTTCAGACTGTGTCTTCAGTTCTAATGGCCGCTTATTATGTACAGCATCGTGGGACAAGAGTATAAAGCTTTGGGACATTAATACTGGAGCGTTCCAACACCGGGGGCCAGATAATCTCCTCCATGCGCACACCGGATCGGTCAGCTCCTGCGCGTTTTCCAAGGATGGTGAGCTGATTATATCGGTATATTTATGAATCCAAGTCTGATATTGTCATCATACTATTCTCACACAGACGCTGGATACAAATTCACAGCGACGCCTGCAATTGTATACAATATTGTAGAGTAATATTGTGGTAATCTGTTTCCTGCAGCATCCGTCCTGGTATCAGGAGGCTATGACCGAACAATTGTCCTCTGGGATGTGAGCTCTGCGCGCAAGAAGCTTGTGTTGAAGGTATTGTACCCAACTAGAGGGGACTTTTACACCTCTCCAGGTAAAACTGATATCTAGAAACCTCATATAAGTATCTCAGTGACGCTGGTTACACTCCTCTTACTTTTTCCAACCACAAAGCCGTTTGGGAGGCCGTTTCTACTTTTGAACCACTGGTCTGCCGCTCAGTCTGTCCCCTTTTGTGGCACGTGGCTGAGAATCTGCCAGTAGGAGGCCGATAAGCAAAACTAATTGACACCAACATTTCTGGAAACAAAAGTGACGCTGATTTTCATGGTCTATTGTATCATTAAATGTTGATTTGTGATGTTTTCTTTGGTTTGTAACTGCTAATAAACGGCATATATTTAACATAATCTATTATAAATATACTATACAGTAACAAAAAGAGATTAGAGGATTCCGGAATTAGTCGATATGACAATATTAGGGCCTCACATCAATACGGCTGAATGTATAAAGTCATCTCTGTAAATGCCCAGTCCTGAATAACTTATATGCGGATAATTGATGGAAATACCGGCTAATAAGGTGCATTTATTCTGTGACCTATAGTAACACTCAGCACTTTGCTTTGATTCAGTGGAAATAATAAGAATTTACTTACCGATAATTCTATTTCTCGTAGTCCGTAGTGGATGCTGGGGACTCCGTAAGGACCATGGGGAATAGCGGCTCCGCAGGAGACTGGGCACAAAAGTAAAGCTTTAGGACTACCTAGTGTGCACTGGCTCCTCCCCCTATGACCCTCCTCCAAGCCTCAGTTAGGATACTGTGCCCGGACGAGCGTACACAATAAGGAAGGATTTTGAATCCCGGGTAAGACTCATACCAGCCACACCAATCACACTGTACAACTTGTGATCTAAACCCAGTTAACAGCATGATAACAGAGGAGCCTCTAGAAAAGATGGCTCACTACAGCAATAACCCGATTTTTGGTAACAATAACTATGTACAAGTATTGCAGACAATCCGCACTTGGGATGGGCGCCCAGCATCCACTACGGACTACGAGAAATAGAATTATCGGTAAGTAAATTCTTATTTTCTCTAACGTCCTAGTGGATGCTGGGGACTCCGTAAGGACCATGGGGATTATACCAAAGCTCCCAAACGGGCGGGAGAGTGCGGATGACTCTGCAGCACCAAATGAGAGAACTCCAGGTCCTCCTCAGCCAGGGTATCAAATTTGTAGAATTTTACAAACGTGTTTGCCCCTGACCAAGTAGCTGCTCGGCAAAGTTGTAACGCCGAGACCCCTCGGGCAGCCGCCCAAGATGAGCCCACCTTCCTTGTGGAGTGGGCATTTACAGATTTTTGGCTGTGGCAGGCCTGCCACAGAATGTGCAAGCTGAATTGTACTACAAATCCAACGAGCAATAGACTGCTTAGAAGCAGGAGCACCCAGCTTGTTGGGTGCATACAGGATAAACAGCGAGTCAGATTTTCTAACTCCAGCCGTCCTGGAAACATATATTTTCGGGGTCCTGACAACGTCCAGCAACTTGGAGTCCTCCAAGTCCCTAGTAGCCGCAGGCACCACAATAGGTTGTTTCAGGTGAAACGCTGAAACCACCTTAGGGAGAAACTGAGGACGTGTCTGCTGAGGAAGTCTGCTTCCCAGTTGTCCACTCCCGGAATGAATACATGATTTTCCGCCCAGCGAAGAATCCTTGCAGCTTCTGCCATTGCCCTCCTACTTCTTGTGCCACCCTGTCTGTTTACGTGGGTGACTGCCGTGATGTTGTCCGACTGGATCAACACCGGCTGACCTTGAAGCAGAGGTCTTGCTAAGCTTAGAGCATTGTAAATGGCCCTTAGCTTCAGGATATTTATGTGAAGTGATGTCTCCAGGCTTGACCATAAGCCCTGGAAATTCCTTCCCTGTGTGACTGCTCCCCAGCCTCGCAGGCTGGCATCCGTGGTCACCAGGACCCAGTCCTGAATGCCGAATCTGCGGCCCTCTAGAAGATGAGCACTCTGCAACCACCACAGGAGGGACACCCTTGTCCTTGGTGACAGGGTTATCCGCTGATGCATCTGAAGATGCGACCCGGACCATTTGTCCAGCAGGTCCCACTGGAAAGTTCTTGCGTGGAATCTGCCGAATGGGATTGCTTCGTAGGAAGCCACCATTTTTCCCAGAACCCTTGTGCATTTATGCACTGAGACTTGGCTCGGTTTTAGGAGGTTCCTGACTAGCTCGGATAACTCCCTGGCTTTCTCCTCCGGGAGATACATCTTTTTCTGGACTGTGTCCAGGATCATCCCTAGGAACAGAAGACGAGTCGTCGGAACCAGCTGCGATTTTGGAATATTGAGAATCCAACCGTGCTGCCGCAACACTACCTGAGATAGTGCTACACCGACCTCCAACTGTTCTCTGGATCTTACCCTTATCAGGAGATCGTCCAAGTAAGGGATAACTAAAACTCCCTTCCTTCGAAGGAGTATCATCATTTCGGCCATTACCTTGGTAAAGACCCGGGGTGCCGTGGACCATCCAAATGGCAGCGTCTGAAACTGATAGTGACAGTTCTGTACCACAAACCTGAGGTACCCTTGTTGAGAAGGGTAAATTGGGACATGAAGGTAAGCATCCTCGATGTCCAGAGACACCATGTAGTCCCCTTCTTCCAGGTTCGCAATCACTGCTCTGAGTGACTCCCTCTTGAATTTGAACTTCTGTATGTAAGTGTTCAAAGATTTTAGATTTAAAATCGGTCTCACCGAGCCGTCCGGCTTCGGTACCACAACAGTGTGGAATAATACCCCTTTCCCTGTTGCAGGAGGGGTACCTTGATTATCACCTGCTGGGAATACAGCTTGTGAATGGCTTCCAAAACTGCCTCCCTGTCGGAGGGAGACGTCGGTAAAGCCGACTTTAGGAAACGGCGAGGGGGAGACGTCTCGAATTCCAATTTGTACCCCTGAGATACCACCTGAAGGATCCAGGGATCTACTTGCGACTGAAATTCTTGAGACGGGCCCCCACCGTGCCTGAGTCCGCTTGTAAAGCCCCAGCGTCATGCTGAGGGCTTGGCAGAGGCGGGAGAGGGCTTCTGTTCCTGGGAACTGGCTGATTTCTGCAGCCTTTTTCCTCTCCCTGTCACGGGGCAGAAATGAGGAACCTTTTGCCCGCTTGTCCTTATGGGAACGAAAGGACTGCGCCTGATAATACGGCGTCTTCTTATGTTGAGAGGCGACCTGGGGTAAAAACGTGGATTTCCCAGCTGTTGCCGTGGCCACCTGGTCTGAAAGACCGACCCCAAATAACTCCTCCCCTTTATAAGGCAATACTTCCATATGCCGTTTGGAATCCGCATCACCTGACCACTGTCGTGTCCATAACCCTCTTCTGGCAGAAATGGACAACGCACTTACTCTTGATGCCAGTCGGCAAATATTCCGCTGTGCATCACGCATATATAGAAATGCATCTTTTAAATGCTCTATAGGCAATAATATACTGTCCCTATCTAGGGTATCAATATTTTCAGTCAGGGAATCCGACCACGCCAACCCAGCACTGCACATCCAGGCTGAGGCGATTGCTGGTCGCAGTATAACACCAGTATGTGTGTAAATACATTTTAGGATACCCTCCTGCTTTCTATCAGCAGGATCCTTAAGGGCGGCCATCTCAGGAGAGGGTAGAGCCCTTGTTTTGACAAGCGTGTGAGCGCTTTATCCACCCTAGGGGGTGTTTCCCAACGCACCCTAACCTCTGGCGGGAAAGGATATAATGCCAATAACTTTTTAGAAATTATCAGTTTTTATCGGGGGAAACCCACGCTTCATCACACACCTCATTTAATTTCTCAGATTCAGGAAAACTTCAGGTAGTTTTTCCTCACCGAACATAATACCCCTTTTGGTGGTACTCGTATTATCAGAAATGTGTAAAACATTTTTCATTGCCTCAATCATGTAACGTGTGGCCCTACTGGAAGTCACATTTGTCTCTTCACCGTCGACACTGGAGTCCGTATCCGTGTCGGCGTCTGTATCTGCCATCTGAGGTAACGGGCGCTTTAGAGCCCCTGACGGCCTATGAGACGTCTGGACAGGCACAAGCTGAGTAGCCGGCTGTCTCATGTCAACCACTGTCTTTTGTAAAGTGCTGACACTGTTAATTCCTTCCAACAGTTCATCCACTCAGGTGTCGACCCCCTAGGGGGTGACATCCCTATTACAGGCAATTTGCTCCGCCTCCACATCATTTTCCTCCTCATACATGTCGACACAAACGTACCGACACACAGCACACACACAGGGAATGCTCTGATAGAGGACAGGACCCCACTAGCCCTTTGGGGAGAGTTTGCCAGCACACACCAGAGCGCTATATAAATATACAGGGATAACCTTATATAAGTGTTTTCCCCTTATAGCTGCTGTATTGTTAATTCTGCGCCTAATTAGTGCCCCCCTCTCTTTTTTAACCCTTTCTGTAGTGTAGTGACTGCAGGGGAGAGCCAGGGAGCTTCACTCCAACGGAGCTGTGAGAGAAAATGGCGCCAGTGTGCTGAGGAGATAGGCTCCTCCCCTTTTCGCGGACTTTTCTCCTGCTTTTTTATGGATTCTGGCAGGGGTTAAAATTCATCCATATAGCACTGGGGGCTATATGTGATGTATTTTCGCCAGCCAAGGTGTTTTTATTGCTGCTCAGGGCGCCCCCCCCTAGCGCCCTGCAGCAGCCGCACCCTCAGTGACCGAAGTGTGAAGTGTGCTGAGGAGCAATGGCGCACAGCTGCAGTGCTGTGCGCTACCTTGGTGAAGACAGGATGTCTTCTGCCGCCGATTTTCCGGACCTCTTCTTGCTTCTGGCTCTGTAAGGGGGCCGGCGGCGCGGCTCTGGGACCGGACTCCATGGCTGGGCCTGTGTTCGATCCCTCTGGAGCTAATGGTGTCCAGTAGCCTAAGAAGCCCAATCCACTCTGCATGCAGGTGAGTTTGCTTCTTCTCCCCTTAGTCCCTCGGTGCAGTGAGCCTGTTGCCAGCAGGACTCACTGAAAATAAAAAACCTAAAACTAAACTTTTCACTAAGCAGCTCAGGAGAGCCACCTAGTGTGCACCCTTCTCGGCCGGGCACAAAAATCTAACTGAGGCTTGGAGGAGGGTCATAGGGGGAGGAGCCAGTGCACACCAGGTAGTCCTAAAGCTTTACTTTTGTGCCCAGTCTCCTGTGGAGCCGCTATTCCCCATGGTCCTTACGGAGTCCCCAGCATCCACTAGGACGTCAGAGAAAAAGTGGGTATTCCGAGTGGAACGCTAGCTGCCGTTGTTCGCAGCGCAGCCTTCAGGCTAAAAATCGGCATTTCTGCGCATGCGTATGCACCGCAATGTGCAGACGCGCCGTACAGGTACAATGAATATCGTGGGTTTGCACAGAGACTAACGAACATTCTTGTCGCATGGCTGAACGCAGGAAGATTGACATGAAGGGGGCGTTTCTGGATGGCGTTTCAGGGAGTGTTTGGCAAAACGCAGGCGTGGCTGGAAAAATGCAGGCGTGGCTGGGCGTTCGCTGGGCGGGTGTGTGACGTCAAAAGCCGTCCCTCCGTCGTTATAATCAACGCACACGAAGAGTAACTACAGGGCTGGTCCTGTTTTGCACAAAACCATTTTGCAGGCGCTCTGCTGCACAGGCGTTCGCACTTCTGCAAAGCAAAAAATACACTCCCCGGTGGGCGGCGACAATGCGTTTGCACGGCTGCTAAAAACTGCTAGCGAGCGATCAACTCGGAATGACCCCCAAAATCCTATAAAAGTTATCCTATTGGTTGCTATTGGTTACTACACATTTACACTTTACTGGTAAATAAAGCTGGGTACACACTATACAATGCTTATCTATGATCCGATGTAACCCATGATTTTTCCTTGCGAGGAAACATCTGATATTGCATGTACAATACACACTGGGGGTCATTCAAATCTGATCGTAGATGTGCTAAACTTAGCATCATTTACGACGCCCAGCACAGGGCTAGTCCGCCCCGCATGTCAGTCCCTGAAATCCCACCACCACCAGTACAGGTACAAAAGTATTGCACGGCGGCGATGCTTTTGCGCCTGGTGAGTAGCTCCCTGCCAGCGCAGTTCCTGGGCCGCTACTCAGCGCGTCCCGGGTCGCAGTGGCTGCGTGTGACATCACACAGCCGCTGCAGCCCACCCCCTCCCCCCCAACGGTCCGGACATTCCTTCATTGTCTGGACCGCGACCCGCCAACGGCGTTCTAACGCCATTGGCACGCCCCCTCCTGCCCCGCGACCACCTCTGCTTATCAATCAGGCAGAAGCGATCGCAGCCAGTGCGTTGCTCATAGCATCTCACTGGCCTCCCGGGGTGCGCAGGCTGAGTGCGGCAGCTGTGCGTGCGCACTCCAGCAATGGCTTCAGACTGCGAACGCTGCCGCTACAGCGATCCAGTCTGAATTAGCTCCACTATACAAATGTTCCTTCCGATCCTCACTATCTATGTGTCCTGATGATGGGAAGGAACAGCGAGTTACATATGTGTGCACACAGGTATGGGAAGTTCCGCGGGAAAGTCGGTGATCAGACCGCTGTACGCAGGACTGTGACCACATATATCAGATCATATCTGCGATAACTGGAAACCGTAAGTGCATACACATATACAATTATCTGGCCGATCATAACATTCTCAGCTGATCGGCCAGAGAAATATATAGGGACCCATTTATCAATGAGTTTTACCTGTTTAAAACTCGTTGTTTATGATCCGTGGTGCTCCAGCCAATCAGCTCCCAGCTGTCATGTGTTTGAAAAATGGCAGCAGCTGATTTGCCGGAGCACCGTTTATCATACAAACTACAAAGCGACTTTTAAATAGCTAAGAGTCATTGATAAATGGGCCCCACATCTCATACTGGCTGCTAGAAGTAATCCATGTCTGATCATTGCTGGTAACATTGCAGGTTTTAAGGTGATCCCTGTTTGTGTATCTGTTCAGTTCCCATAAAGAGTCCAACGTTTGCCTCAAACCCTGCTAGTGATACATGTACTGTACGTGGCGTGACACTCTGTTTCTGGTCACTCCGCAGGGTCACGCGGATTGGGTGCTGGATGTGGCACTCAGTGCCAGTAAGAAATGGCTTCTCTCTTCTTCAAAGGTGAATACATTCAGTTCTCCAGTGGAGGTCATTGCACTTGTGGTGTGTGGCGATCACTGTACGTCTGCTTATGGTATATTGTTCACTTACTCTACAATGTGATTGGTTATTATCTGTGGAAACGGTGCCAGCAGCACTAACAGCTAATGCATCCTCCCAGCGTTCCGCGGTCAGCTCTAGTATGAATAGGTACCGACCAGCAGTTTATCCATATTTACCTACCTGTGCGTATGGCTCCAATTTAAATCAGATGACGTAGAAGCAACTCTGGTTTGACCCTATTCTGATAAGCAAGGCTATTAATTATTTATTTGTGCCCCCTTTTTCCTCCTATTTATTATATGATTGTTTGGGCAAAAGAAAGCCACAAGACCCCCAGAGCAGGGCAAATCGCGGGCCGGTTCCTCTCTACCTCTAGATTTTTCCCAAAGTGTGTAGCAAGACGTCAGCGAGGAGGAGGGTTTTCCAGGCCAAGGAGGGATATAGGTAAGAGAAAGAAAGGGGTGAGGGAATGTGATCAAGGGCGCCCAAAATTTAGGAGGAAAGTTTAGAAATAATGTAATAAGAACAATTTTAACATGAAATAAATGAAAAAATGAAAAAATGGTGGATGCAACAATACTTGTAGATTCTTCTAGATGTTCTCAATCAGCTGTCCGTCTATGATTTGAATCCTCAGACAATCCTCAATTGATATGTGAAAACAAAAATATAAAACAAAAACCAATGTGTAGTACAATTGTGGAAAAATGTCTTAATAAAGGTGTCCAGAAAATAAAACCCTGGTGAGTGGGGGGCTTGATAGTAGAAAGGATAGATTCTCGCCACCAATATTCTCAGGGTTCAAGACGTACCGAAACTCACATAGTATATAGTAGGAATAAACATATAACGGTATCTTTGTATGATTTTAGGTACAGCGTACCTCACTCACATGTCCAGCAGGTGTTCTCCACATATAAAGGTATCTTTAGCGGTCTTTAATAATGGTCCAAAAACGGTGAATATTTAAAAGAAAAGGTTTTTATTTGACATGAGTCAAAAAAAGTAAAAAATACAGGTAATTAACATTTGACCTTATTAGTCGGGCAGAAGAATGGGGGTGTCGGGAGATAAGGTGGAAAAAAATCTCCAGATACTAGAAGGTTGTCCGGAATCTCTTCTGTAAACAAAAACCCCCCAAAAAATACCTTAAGATGGTCAAAGAACCTGTTTAAAAGTGTAAATCCACGCTCAGCCTGCACCAACGACGTTTCAACCGTGTCGGTCTTTTTCAAGGTGTGTGAGCTGAGTGTGGATGAAAGCTATTTATTCTATTGCACAGGAAATGATGATTTTGCAATGCATGATGGTAACAAAACATTTTCTGACTTTCTAATAATAATAACAATGAGTATAAAAATAAGAACAAGGCTTATGAGGTGACCGTTTGTGTATATATTTCATGTGTGGTTTAATTCTAAAACTGGACAATGTAAAGGATAGGGATATAGGTAAGGCTGAAGGGTTCCTTCCTAAATCCAGACAGTGATTGATGAAGTGAGATAAAGGTGTACACTGGAGGTCTACTCTTTACAGGGATGTTCCAAGCTTCCGCACACTACTTCTCTGATAAAGGAAGCATTTTGCACCAGTACAGAGCTGGCCGTGTCACAGGCTCATCCTACACTGATATTGGACCCATTCTGACCCCCCCAAGATGCACTACGGTGAATAATGTAACAAAAAGCTGCACTGACACCATACTGGCGCCACATGTATTACACTGACACCCTACTAGAGCCACATGTAATACACTGACACCATAGTACCACATTTATTACACTGACACCATATCGCCACATGTATTACACTGACACCATAGCGCCACATGTATTACACTGACACCATAGCGCCACATGTAATACACTGACACTATAGCGCCACATGTATTACACTGACACCATACTGGCGCCACATGTAATACACTGACACCATACTAGCGCCACATGTATTACACTGACACCATAGTGCCACTTGTAATACACTGACACCATACTAGCGCCACATGTATTACACTGACACCATACTAGCGCCACATGTATTACACTGACACCATACTAGCGCCACATGTATTACACTGACACCATACTAACGCCACATGTATTACACTGACACCCTACTACCGCCACATGTAATACACTGACACCATAGCGCCACATGTAATACACTGACACCATAGACCCACATGTAATACACTGATATCAAGGCACCACATATATTACACTGACACTATACTAGGGCCACATGTATTACACTGACACCATACTAGAGCCACATGTATTACACTGACACCATACTAGAGCCACATATATTACACTGACACCATACTAGAGCCACATGTATTACACTGACAGCATACTAGAGCCACATGTATTACACTGACACCATACTAGAGCCACATATATTACACTGACACCATACTAGAGCCACATGTATTACACTGACACCCTACTAGCACCACATGTAATACACTGACACCATAGACCCACATGTAATACACTGATATCAAGGCACCACATGTAATATACTGACAGCATACTAGCGCCACATGTATTACACTGACACCATACTAGCGCCACATGTATTATACTGACACCATACTAGCGCCACATGTAATACACTGACACCATAGCGCCACATGTAATACGCTGACACCATCCTAGCGCCACATGCAATACACTGACACCATAGACCCACATGTAATACACTGATACCAAGGCACCACATGTAATACACTCACACCATACTAGCACCATATGTAATACACTGACACCATACTAGCGCCCCATGTAATACACTGACACCATACTGGCGCCACATGTAATACGCTGACACCATACTAGCGCCACATGTATTACACTGACACCATACTAGCGCCACATGTATTACACTGACACCATACTGGCGCCACATGTAATACACTGACACCATACTAGCGCCACATGTATTACACTGACACCATACTAGCGCCACATGTATTACACTGACACCCTACTAGCACCACATGTAATACACTGACACCATAGTACCACATTTATTACACTGACACCATATCGCCACATGTATTACACTGACACCATAGCGCCACATGTATTACACTGACACCATAGCGCCACATGTAATACACTGACACTATAGCGCCACATGTATTACACTGACACCATACTGGCGCCACATGTAATACACTGACACCATACTAGCGCCACATGTATTACACTGACACCATAGTGCCACATGTAATACACTGACACCATACTAGCGCCACATGTATTACACTGACACCATACTAGCGCCACATGTATTACACTGACACCATACTAGCGCCACATGTATTACACTGACACCATACTAACGCCACATGTATTACACTGACACCCTACTACCGCCACATGTAATACACTGACACCATAGCGCCACATGTAATACACTGACACCATAGACCCACATGTAATACACTGATATCAAGGCACCACATATATTACACTGACACTATACTAGGGCCACATGTATTACACTGACACCATACTAGAGCCACATGTATTACACTGACACCATACTAGAGCCACATATATTACACTGACACCATACTAGAGCCACATGTATTACACTGACAGCATACTAGAGCCACATGTATTACACTGACACCATACTAGAGCCACATATATTACACTGACACCATACTAGAGCCACATGTATTACACTGACACCCTACTAGCACCACATGTAATACACTGACACCATAGACCCACATGTAATACACTGATATCAAGGCACCACATGTAATATACTGACAGCATACTAGCGCCACATGTATTACACTGACACCATACTAGCGCCACATGTATTATACTGACACCATACTAGCGCCACATGTAATACACTGACACCATAGCGCCACATGTAATACGCTGACACCATCCTAGCGCCACATGCAATACACTGACACCATAGATCCACATGTAATACACTGATACCAAGGCACCACATGTAATACACTCACACCATACTAGCACCATATGTAATACACTGACACCATACTAGCGCCCCATGTAATACACTGACACCATACTGGCGCCACATGTAATACGCTGACACCATACTAGCGCCACATGTATTACACTGACACCATACTAGCGCCACATGTATTACACTGACACCATACTGGCGCCACATGTAATACACTGACACCATACTAGCGCCACATGTATTACACTGACACCATACTAGCGCCACATGTATTACACTGACACCCTACTAGCACCACATGTAATACACTGACACCATAGTACCACATTTATTACACTGACACCATATCGCCACATGTATTACACTGACACCATAGCGCCACATGTATTACACTGACACCATAGCGCCACATGTAATACACTGACACTATAGCGCCACATGTATTACACTGACACCATACTGGCGCCACATGTAATACACTGACACCATACTAGCGCCACATGTATTACACTGACACCATAGTGCCACATGTAATACACTGACACCATACTAGCGCCACATGTATTACACTGACACCATACTAGCGCCACATGTATTACACTGACACCATACTAGCGCCACATGTATTACACTGACACCATACTAACGCCACATGTATTACACTGACACCCTACTACCGCCACATGTAATACACTGACACCATAGCGCCACATGTAATACACTGACACCATAGACCCACATGTAATACACTGATATCAAGGCACCACATATATTACACTGACACTATACTAGGGCCACATGTATTACACTGACACCATACTAGAGCCACATGTATTACACTGACACCATACTAGAGCCACATATATTACACTGACACCATACTAGAGCCACATGTATTACACTGACACCATACTAGAGCCACATGTATTACACTGACACCATACTAGAGCCACATATATTACACTGACACCATACTAGAGCCACATGTATTACACTGACACCCTACTAGCACCACATGTAATACACTGACACCATAGACCCACATGTAATACACTGATATCAAGGCACCACATGTAATATACTGACAGCATACTAGCGCCACATGTATTACACTGACACCATACTAGCGCCACATGTATTATACTGACACCATACTAGCGCCACATGTAATACACTGACACCATACTAGAGCCACATGTATTACACTGACACCATACTAGCACCACATGTATTACACTGACACTATAGACCCACATGTAATAGACTGACACCATACTAGTACCACATGTAATACACTGACACCATAGCGCCACATGTAATACACTGACACCATAGACCCACATGTAATACACTGACACCATACTAGCGCCACATGTATTACACTGACACCATACTAGCGCCACATGTATTACACTGACACCATACTAGCGCCACATGTATTACACTGACACCATACTAGCGCCACATGTATTACACTGACACCATACTAGAGCCACATGTATTACACTGACACCATACTAGAGCCACATGTAATACACTGACACCATACTAGCGCCACATGTATTACACTGACACCATACTAGAGCCACATGTATTACACTGACACCATACTAGCACCACATGTATTACACTGACACCATAGACCCACATGTAATACACTGACACCATACTAGCGCCACATGTATTACACTGACACTATACTAGAGCCACATGTATTACACTGACACCATACTAGCACCACATGTATTACACTGACACCATACTAGCGCCACATGTATTACACTGACACCCTACTAGCGCCACATGTAATACACTGACACCATAGCGCCACATGTAATACACTGACACCATAGACCCACATGTAATACACTGATATCAAGGCACCACATATATTACACTGACACTATACTAGGGCCACATGTATTACACTGACACCATACTAGAGCCACATGTATTACACTGACACCATACTAGAGCCACATATATTACACTGACACTATACTAGAGCCACATGTATTACACTGACACCCTACTAGCGCCACATGTAATACACTGACACCATAGCGCCACATGTAATACACTGACACCATAGACCCACATGTAATACACTGATATCAAGGCACCACATATATTACACTGACACCATACTAGCACCACATGTAATACACTGACACCATAGCGCCACATGTAATACACTGACACCATAGACCCACATGTAATACACTGATATCAAGGCACCACATATATTACACTGACACTATACTGGGGCCACATGTATTACACTGACACCATACTAGCGCCACATGTAATACACTGACACCATAGCGCCACATGTAATACACTGACACCATAGACCCACATGTAATACACTGATATCAAGGCACCACATATATTACACTGACACTATACTGGGGCCACATGTATTACACTGACACCATACTAGAGCCACATGTATTACACTGACACCATACTAGAGCCACATGTAATACACTGACACCATAGACCCACATGTAATACACTGATATCAAGGCACCACATGTAATATACTGACAGCATACTAGCGCCACATGTATTATACTGACACCATACTAGCGCCACATGTAATACACTGACACCATAGCGCCACATGTAATACGCTGACACCATCCTAGCGCCACATGCAATACACTGACACCATAGACCCACATGTAATACACTGATACCAAGGCACCACATGTAATACACTCACAACATACTAGCACCATATGTAATACACTGACACCATAGCGCCACATGTATTACACTGACACCATACTAGCGCCACATGTAATACATTGACACCATACTAGCGCCACATGTAATACACTGACACCATAGCGCCACATGTAATACGCTGACACCATCCTAGCGCCACTTGTAATAAACTGACACCATAGCGCCACATGCAATACACTGACACCATAGCGCCACATGCAATACACTGACACCATAGACCCACATGTAATACACTGATGCCAAGGCACCACATGTAATACACTCACACCATACTAGCGCCATATGTAATACACTGACACCATAGCGCCACATGTAATAAACTGACACCATAGCGCCACATGTAATACGCTGACACCATCCTAGCGCCACTTGTAATACACTGACACCATAGCGCCACATGCAATACACTGACACCATAGACCCACATGTATTACACTGATGCCAAGGCACCACATGTAATACACTGACACCATACTAGCGCCACATGTAATACATTGACACCATACTAGCGCCACATGTAATACACTGACACCATAGCGCCACATGTAATACGCTGACACCATCCTAGCGCCACTTGTAATAAACTGACACCATAGCGCCACATGCAATACACTGACACCATAGTACCACATTTATTACACTGACACCATATCGCCACATGTATTACACTGACACCATAGCGCCACATGTATTACACTGACACCATAGCGCCACATGTAATACACTGACACTATAGCGCCACATGTATTACACTGACACCATACTGGCGCCACATGTAATACACTGACACCATACTAGCGCCACATGTATTACACTGACACCATAGCGCCACATGCAATACACTGACACCATAGACCCACATGTATTACACTGACACCATACTAGCGCCACATGTATTACACTGACACCATACTAGCGCCACATGTATTACACTCACACCATACTAGCGCCATATGTAATACACTGACACCATACTAGCGCCACATGTATTACACTGACACCATACTAACGCCACATGTATTACACTGACACCATACTAGCGCCACATGTATTACACGGACACCATACTAGCGCCACATATATTACACTGACACCATACTAGCGCCACATGTATTACACTGACACCATACTAGAGCCACATGTATTACACTGACACCATACTAGCGCCACATGTATTACACTGACACCATACTAACGCCACATGTATTACACGGACACCATACTAGCGCCACATATATTACACTGACACCCTACTAGCGCCACATGTAATACACTGACACCATAGCGCCACATGTAATACACTGACACCATACTAGCGCCGCATGTATTACACTGACACCATACTAACGCCACATGTATTACACGGACACCATACTTGCGCCACATATATTACACTGACACCATACTAGAGCCACATGTATTACATTGACACCCTACTAGCGCCACATGTATTACACTGACACCATACTAGCGCCACATGTAATACACTGACACCATACTAGCGCCACATGTATTACACGGACACCATACTAGCGCCACATATATTACACTGACACCATACTAGCGCCACATGTATTACACTGACACCATACTAACGCCACATGTATTACACTGACACCATACTATCGCCACATGTATTACACTGACACCCTACTAGCGCCACATGTAATACACTGACACCACAGCGTCACATGTAATACACTGACACCATAGACCCACATGTAATACACTGATATCAAGGCACCACATGTAATATACTGACAGCATACTAGCGCCACATGTATTACACTGACACCATACTAGAGCCACATGTATTTCACTGACACCATACTAGCGCCACATGTATTACACTGACACCATACTAGCGCCACATGTATTACACTGACACCATACTAGCGCCACATGTAATACATTGACACCATACTAGCGCCACATGTAATACACTGAAACCGTAGCGCCACATGTAATACACTGACACCATAGCGCCACATGTAATACACTGACACCATAGAGCCACATGTAATACGCTGACACCATCCTAGCGCCACTTGTAATACACTGACACCATAGCGCCACATGCAATACACTGACACCATAGACCCACATGTAATACACTGATACCAAGGCACCACATGTAATACACTCACACCATACTAGCGCCATATGTAATACACTGACACCATAGCGCCACATGTAATACGCTGACACCATACTAGCGCCACTTGTAATAGCACCATAGCACCACATTTGTTACACTGACACAATAGCGCCACATGTAATACACTGACACAATAGCGCCACATGTAATACACTGACACCATAGTACCACATTTATTACACTGACACAATAGCGCCACATGTAATACACTGACACCAAAGTACCACATGTAATACACTGATACCATAGTGCCACATGTAATACACTGACACTATAGCGTCACATGTATTACACTGACACCATGGCGCCACATGTAATACACGGACATCATAGCGCCACATCTAATACACTGACACTATAGCACCACATGTAATCCACTGACACCACAGCACCACATGTAATACACTGACACCATAGTACCACATTTATTACACTGACACAATAGTGCCACATGTAATACACTGACATTATAGCGCCACATGTAATACACTGATACCATAGTGCCACATGTAATACACTGACATCATAGCGCCACATGTAATACACTGATACCATAGTACCACATGTAATACACTAACACCATAGCGCCACATGTAATCCACTGACACCATAGCACCACATGTAATCCACTGACACCATAGCGCCACATGTAATCCACTGACATCATAGATCCATATGTAATCCACTGACACCATAGCACCACATGTAATACACTGACACCATACTAGCACCGCATGTGATCCACTGACACCATAGCGCCATATGTAATCCACTGACACCATAGCGCCACATGTAATACACTGACACCATAGCGCCACATGTAATACGCTGACACCATACTAGCGCCACATGTAATACACTGACACCATAGTGCCACATGTAATACGCTGACACCATACTAGCGCCACTTGTAATACACTGACACCATACTAGCACCACATGTAATACACTGACACCATAGCGCCACATGAAATACACTGACACCGTAGAGCCACATGTAATACACTGACAACATAGCGCCACGCGTCTAAGTCACAGTGTCCATGTGCCAGAGTCCCCGGGCAGACTGTGCGCACGACAAGAAGGCGTGGCCATGTAATAAACTGACATCATAGCGCCACATGTAATCCACTGACACCACAGTGCCACATGTAAGACACTGACACCATAGCGCCACATGTAATACACTGACATCATAGTGCCTGTGCCATATGTAATACACTGACACCATAGCACCACATTTATTACACTGACACAATATCGCCACATGTAATACACTGACACAATAGCGCCATATGTAATCCACTGACACCATAGCGCCACATGTAATACACTGACACCATAGTGCCACATGTAATACACTGACATCATAGTGCCTGTGCCATATGTAGTACACTGACACCATAGTACCACATTTATTACACTGACACAATAGCGCCACATGTAATACACTGACACCATAGCACCACATGTAATACACTGATACCATAGTGCCACATGTAATACACTGACACTATAGCGCCACATTTAATACACTGATACCATGGCGCCACATGTAATACACTGACATCATAGCGCCACATCTAATACACTGACACTATAGCACCACATGTAATCAACTGACACCATAGCGCCACATGTAATCCACTGACATCATAGCGCCATATGTAATCCACTGACACCATAGCACCACATGTAATACACTGACACCATAGCACCACATGTAATGCACTGACACCATAGCGCCATATGTAATACACTGACATCATAGTGCCACATGTAATACACTGATACCATAGCGCCACATGTATTACACTGATACCATACTAGCGCCACATGTAATACGCTGACACCATACTAGCGCCACATGTAATACACTGACACCATAGTGCCACATGTAATACACTGACACCATAGCGCCACAGGTAATACAATGAAACCATAGCGTCATATGTAATACACTGACACCACAGTGACACATGTAATACACTGACACCATAGCGCCATATGTAATACACTGACATCATAGTGCCACATGTAATACACTGACAGCATACTAGCGCCACATGTAATACACTGACACCATAGTGCCACATGTAATACACTGACACCATAGCGCCACATGTAATACGCTGACACCATACTAGCGCCACATGTAATACACTGACACCATAGTGCCACATGTAATACGCTGACACCATACTAGCGCCACTTGTAATACACTGACACCATACTAGCACCACATGTAATACACTGACACCATAGCGCCACATGAAATACACTGACACCGTAGAGCCACATGTAATACACTGACACCATAGCGCCACAGGTAATACACTGAAACCATAGGGTCATATGTAATACACTGACATCATAGTGCCACATGTAAAACACTGACAGCATACTAGCGCCACATGTAATACACTGACACCATACTAGCGCCACTTGTAATACACTGACACCATACTAGCGCCACATGTAATACACTGACACCATAGCGCCACATGTAATACGCTGACACCATACCAGCGCCACTTGTAATACACTGACACCATACTAGCACCACATGTAATACACTGACACCGTAGCGCCACATGTAATACACTGACACCCTAGCGCCACATGTAATACACTGAAACCATAGCGTCACATGTAATACACTGACACCACAGTGCCACATGTAATACACTGACATCATAGTGCCATATGTAATACACTGACACCATAGCGCCACAGGTAATACACTGAAACCATAGGGTCATATGTAATACACTGACATCATAGTGCCACATGTAAAACACTGACAGCATACTAGCGCCACATGTAATACACTGACATTATACTAGCGCCACTTGTAATACACTGACACCATACTAGCGCCACATGTAATACACTGACACCATAGCGCCACATGTAATACGCTGACACCATACTAGCGCCACTTGTAATACACTGACACCATACTAGCACCACATGTAATACACTGACACCGTAGCGCCACATGTAATACACTGACACCCTAGCGCCACATGTAATACACTGAAACCATAGCGTCACATGTAATACACTGACACCACAGTGCCACATGTAATACACTGACATCATAGTGCCACATGTAAAACACTGACAGCATACTAGCGCCACATGTAATACACTGACACCATACTAGCGCCACTTGTAATACACTGACACCATACTAGCGCCACATGTAATACACTGACACCATAGCGCCACATGTAATACGCTGACACCATACTAGCGCCACTTGTAATACACTGACACCATACTAGCACCACATGTAATACACTGACACCGTAGCGCCACATGTAATACACTGACACCCTAGCGCCACATGTAATACACTGAAACCATAGCGTCACATGTAATACACTGACACCACAGTGCCACATGTAATACACTGACACAATAGCGCCATATGTAATCCACTGACCCCATAGCGCCACATGTAATACACTGACACCATAGTACCACATTTATTACACTGACACAATAGCGCCACATGTAATACACTGACACCATAGCGCCATATGTAATACACTGACACCATAGTACCACATGTAATACACTGACACCATAGTACCACATGTAATACACTGATACCATAGTGCCACATGTAATACACTGACACTATAGCGCCACATGTAATACACTGACACTATGGTGCCACATATAATACACTGACATCATAGCGCCACATCTAATACACTGACACTATAGCACCACATGTAATCCACTGACACCATAGCGCCACGTGTAATCCACTGACACCATAGCACCACATGTAATACACTGACAACATACTAGCTCCACATGTAATACACTGACAACATACTAGCGCCACATGTAATACACTGACACCATACTAGCGTCACATGTAATACACTGACAACATAGCGCCACGCGTCTAAGTCACAGTGTCCATGTGCCAGAGTTCACGGGCAGACTTTGCGCACGACAAGAAGGCGTGGCCATGGATCATGGGGGCATGGCCTCTCTGTACACCCCTGCCTCTCAATGCAGGTCAGCCAAGCAGAGCGCCGTGGGGGGGGGAGGGGTGGAGCTGCTTCACCAGTAGTATATGTAATCCACTGACACCATAGCGCCACATGTAATACACTGACACCACAGTACCACATTTATTACACTGACACAATAGCGCCACATGTAATACACTGACATCATAGCGCCACATGTAATACACTGACACCATAGTACCACATGTAATACACTGACACCATAGTACCACATGTAATACACTGATACCATAGTGCCACATGTAATACACTGACACTATAGCGCCACATGTAATACACTGACACCATGGTGCCACATGTAATACACTGACATCATAGCGCCACATCTAATACACTGACACTATAGCACCACATGTAATCCACTGACACCATAGTACCACATGTAATACACTGAAACCATAGCGTCACATGTAATACACTGACACCACAGTGCCACATGTAATACACTGACATCATAGTGCCATATGTAATACACTGACACCATAGCACCACATTTATTACACTGACACAATAGCGCCACATGTAATACACTGACACCATAGCGCCATATGTAATACACTGACACCATAGTACCACATGTAATACACTGACACCATAGTACCACATGTAATACACTGATACCATAGTGCCACATGTAATACACTGACACTATAGCGCCACATGTAATACACTGACACTATGGTGCCACATATAATACACTGACATCATAGCGCCACATCTAATACACTGACACTATAGCACCACATGTAATCCACTGACACCATAGCGCCACGTGTAATCCACTGACACCATAGCACCACATGTAATACACTGACAACATACTAGCTCCACATGTAATACACTGACAACATACTAGCGCCACATGTAATACACTGACACCATACTAGCGTCACATGTAATACACTGACAACATAGCGCCACGCGTCTAAGTCACAGTGTCCATGTGCCAGAGTTCACGGGCAGACTTTGCGCACGACAAGAAAGCGTGGCCATGGATCATGGGGGCATGGCCTCTCTGTACACCCCTGCCTCTCAATGCAGGTCAGCCAAGCAGAGCGCCGTGGGGGGGGGAGGGGTGGAGCTGCTTCACCAGTAGTATATGTAATCCACTGACACCATAGCGCCACATGTAATACACTGACACCACAGTACCACATTTATTACACTGACACAATAGCGCCACATGTAATACACTGACATCATAGCGCCACATGTAATACACTGACACCATAGTACCACATGTAATACACTGACACCATAGTACCACATGTAATACACTGATACCATAGTGCCACATGTAATACACTGACACTATAGCGCCACATGTAATACACTGACACCATGGTGCCACATGTAATACACTGACATCATAGCGCCACATCTAATACACTGACACTATAGCACCACATGTAATCCACTGACACCATAGCGCCACATGTAATCCACTGACACCATAGCGCCACATGTAATACACTGACACCATAGCACCACATGTAATACACTGACAACATACTAGCTCCACATGTAATACACTGACAACATACTAGCGCCACATGTAATACACTGACACCATACTAGCGTCACATGAAATACACTGACAACATAGCGCCACGCGTCTAAGTCACAGTTTCCATGTGCCAGAGTTCGCGGGCAGACTTTGCGCACGACAAGAAGGCGTGGCCATGGATCATGGGGACGTGGCCTCTCTGTACACCCCTGCCTCTCAATACAGGTCAGCCAAGCAGAGCGCCGGGGGTGGGGGAGGGGTGGAGCTGCTTCACCAGTAGTATATGTAAAAGTGTAATATAAGTCTGACATAATATCCCTTTGTATCTATACAGGACTCTACTCTGAGACTGTGGAACATAGAGAAGTATGAAGATATCCCCGCTGTTATAGAAAATAAGAAAGCGATTGGCTCCAGGTTATCCCAGGTTAATATGTTTTTAAACTTTATTTCAATACTCAGCAGAGGCCGGAGCCCTGCAGAAATGGGCAGTCACGCTGGGTAACCGTATACCGCGGCGTAATGCAACCTCTCGCCACAAAATGCCGGCACCAATAATCTCCTGTGATTTGATATTTAATGTTTTAGTTGTACATTTTTTTCTTCCTCAAATAAAAGTAACCGAATGTCTATCCTGTAATACCCACAAGTGATTTCCCAAAGTGTTTAATCCCCAGTTTTGTGTTTCCTTCCAGTGCGAAAAGTGTGAGAGGCCTTTTCCTATCATGCATTGGGACAACGCAAGCGTGACCACCCGCTGTGTCTTCTGCCGCCTGTCCACCCCACCCAGAAGCCCTCTGACGTTACCCACTGCACCATCTAGCGACTTTTCTACCCTATAGTATATTCTTATGCCGTAAAGCCACAACATAGGAAGCCGTTGCTACAGTTAGAAAGTTAGATTGTGATAAAAGCACTGGAATCGTGTTTGAGAGCAGGTATATTTTTCCAACAGTAGGTTTCTTATGTGTTTAAAGCCCCAGGAAAGGTCTTTGGCAGAACCGTTTCCTAAAGAGCTTCTGGACTTTGGCAAAAGCCAGAGAAGGGTTCCTGGGGTAATGGATGGAGAGTGCGGGTGGGCTCTATCCATTAGGCCCAGTTCGGGTCTTTAGGGCCTTAGCTTCAGAGAAGGCTAATCATGGGCATGGGTGTGTTAAAAGGCTGTAAGCCTGGACATGGAGTGCCTCGTTACCTGGGGAGTATGCTGCTGGCTTGCAGAGAGAGACACCATTACTGCTTGAAGGCAGTCCTGTACTGAATTGGTGATTTGCACGGTAGGTCTTTTTCACACAAATAGGAGCCTATTTATCACTGAATATTTGCAGCTTAATTCCCGAAAACACCCATTTTCGGGGGCTAACCTGTAAATATTTGGTATCCCCTGAATGTATAACAGAGGGACCGCAGCAGATACACTATCTCCGATACCTGCTGCTATCCATCTATTCCTGTCAGCAGCCGCAACCCCCCCCCCCCCAGCTACTGCCATCTGAAGATAGCGGTAGCCCGCTGTAGCCTATGGGCTACACTTTAGATAGTTAGCCGTGAGACGGTTAGTCCAGAACCTTCCCCGGCACTGGCCGCCACGCATGCGCAGGAGCCCCGGCAGCACCCAGAGCACATGGCAGAGATGGGCTCCTCTCAAAGCTCCTGTCCCTGGGGGTGCTCTATGATACATCCTGCTGCAAAAATCACATATTGCAAAGTGATTCTGGGCGCTAGTATCGCCTCCTAATCGCAACTTTCTGTATAGTCGGAGCTGGACGGGCTAGGATTTGACAAAGACACCAGCAGAGTGCAGAAACGCGTAGGTGAATGGCTTCCAGTGCTGCTATCACTATTACTCCCGCTTCCCCGATTCCAATACATGGCTCCGCTGAGCTTATATGTCAGTGCTGCACTGAGCTCACTGCTCTGCCTTTTACCAACCTTTACCAATTCCTGGCCACCACCAGCACCCATATCCAGATTAAGGGGGAAGGTGCAGGGCATAGTGTCCCCTGGGCTCCCCTGCCAGGGGACATTGACATCAATAGCTTTCCCTCTTATGCAGCAGCAGAAGCAAGCGGCCAGAATGTGAGCAGGACAGTATGCAGTGCAGGCAGAGACACAGGAGTATCACGTTTCATGACCTACCTATGGAGCTTCCCGACCAGAGGAGAGATAGGAGGGTGGAGAGAGCTGTAAGTGACACAGGGATCCCAGCTTCGCCTCCTCCCTCCCTGCCTGACTGTCTGGGTCCTGTGTAACCTGTTATCTAATGAGGGTCTAGAGAGAGACCTCCTCAGTCCTGTCCCAGTGTGTAAGCAGTACAGAGGCTGCTGCTATTCTTGCATATGACATGATAAATTATAGATTTTATTTTTCTGTGTATATTTAAAGTTGTTTAAGTTGTCTTTGTTCCACTACAAGAAAACTTTATAAAATAATTGTCTTTCAATTAGGTGGAGCTATAAACATTACTCTGGCATTATTAAACTATTTGTTTAAATCTAATATACACCATTGGTTTAAATTTAATATACACAATCCTTACCTCCCAACATGACCCATTCCAGGAGGGACAAAATGCTCTCTACCTGGACTTCCTTCTTAAGTTATGAGTGCAATCACCTGTGTTGAAACACCTCTCTTATCAATTAAGGGGGAGATGTACTAAACAGTGATCAAAATGGAGAAGGGAGCCAGTGGAGAAGTTGTCCGTGGCAACCAATCAGCTGCTCTGTATATTTTTATAGTATGCAGATTATAAATGTTATGTCAATGCTGATTGGTTGCCATGGGCAACTTCTCCACTGTCTCACTTCTCCACTTTTATCACTGCTTAGTAAATCTCCTCCTAAATAGTTAAACACAGGTCACACCAATCTTATATTAAGAGTGAAGTCCGGGAGTAAATCATTTTGTCCCTCCTGGAACGGGTCATGTAGGGTTGTATGCACAATCTAATACACTATTCCCCCCTCCCACCGCGGCCCCGCTGTCTTAAGTGCCCCAGGCACCCCCAAGGCTTAATCCAGCCCTGTCATCACTAGCCACCCTGGTACCCATAGGCAGCGTCTCTGTAGCAGCCGCTATGCTCCTCATGAACAGTATGGCTGAGACGCTTACCAGCCGCAGGATTCTACTTATAGTGTGTGTCGGGTGTGAGATCGCACTGACGGGACTACATCTCTCCACAGTACAGGCGCTTCGCTGCAGGGCCCATATAACTGTGTTTGTAATGTATTCCCTTAACAAATACAGGGGATATCAGCGGATACAACAACCTTTATTAATGTGGAATAAGGGATTATATTATGCCAAAAGCGAGACTGTGCACAGATTTATCTAGATTCACTGAACTATGTAGACTTATTAATTTGTGCTGTCTGTCCTTGATGAGGAAATATACTGAATATGTGGATGCTTTTATAGTTTTTTTTAAATACTATTTGTTTTATGATGATAATGTTATTAAACATGTATTACTGCGTTGGTGTAGCGAGCATTGGCTTACTTTTATTTTTCCCTCATTTATGATATTGTTTCTGTGTGTTCCCGGGACTGACTATCCCCGTATGGGAATGAGGAGAGAAACTCACACATCAGCGTCTGGGTCCTTTCCGTGTTACAGGCTACATTTTAGACTTGTTTTACTTCTATTTTTGCTGCAAATAAAAATAGCGCTGAGGCAGCTTGTTGTACCAAATATCCTGGACTGGCGTGTCGCTGTTTGGGTTGCTGAAGAAAGTGCACCCGTCTACCCCAGTAGATGGCATCCTTACCCCGTTCTTGCCACTATATATATATATATATATATATATACTAGCCCGAGTACCTGGCGTTGCTCGGGATTTTAAGAATGTTTGTATGCAAAAAATAATGTAAATATTAAACACACAGTATAAATAACATAGTATAAAAAAACATGTAAAATGTTATACACATCAATACACTGAAAACCCAATGTGCTGCTGGGGGACCGTGCTACTTCCACTATATAACTCTGTGGCTACCTGCTGCCTCCATTCCCCTCTTCACATCATGTCACTGCCCCTGTCACATGCAGCCCTGTCCTCACTGACACATCACTCGTCTCCTGATATACTCTGTGCTGCTGGAGACCCTGCTCCTCCCACTATATATATATCTCAGTCTGTGGCTTCCTGCTGCCTCCATTCCCCTCCTCACATCATGTCACTGCCCCTGTCACATGCAGCCCTGTCCTCACTGACACATCACTCATCTCCTGATATACTCTGTGCTGCTGGGGACCCTGCTCCTCCCACTATATAACTCTGTCTGTGGCTTCCTGCTGCCTCCATTCCCCTCCTCACATCATGTCACTGCCCCTGTCACATGCAGCCCTGTCCTCACTGACACATCACTCATCTCCTGATATACTCTGTGCTACTGGGGACCCTGCTCCTTCCACTGTATAACTCTCAGTCTGTGGCTTCCTGCTGCCTCCATTCCCCTCCTCGCATCATGTCACTGCCCCTGTCACATGCAGCCCTGTCCTCACTGACACATCCCTCATCTTCTGATATACTCTGTGCTGCTGGGGACCCTGCTCCTTCCACTATATAACTCTCAGTCTGTAGCTTCCTGCTGCCTCCATTCCCCTCCTCACATCATGTCACTGCCCCTGTCACATGCAGCCCTGTCCTCACTGACACATCACTCATCTCCTGATATATTCTGTGCTGCTGGGGACCCTGCTCCTCCCACAATATAACTCTCAGTCTGTGGCTTCCTGCTGCCTCCATTCCCCTCCTCACATCCTGTCACCGCCCCTGTCACATGCAGCCCTGTCCTCACTGACACATCACTCATCTCCTGATATACTCTGTGCTGCTGGGGACCCTGCTCCTCCCACTATATAACTCTCAGTCTGTGGCTTCCTGCTGCCTCCATTCCCCTCCTCACATCATGTCACTGCCCCTGTCACATGCAACCCTGTCCTCACTGACACATCCCTCATCTCCTGATATACTTTGTGCTGCTGTGGCTCCTGCTCCTTCCACTATATAACTCTCAGTCTGTGGCTTCCTGCTGCCTCCATTCCCCTCCTCACATCATGTCACTGCCCCTGTCACATGCAGCCCTGTCCTCACTGACACATCACACATCTCCTGATATACTCTGTGCTGCTGGGGACCCTGCTCCTCCCACTATATAACACCCAGTCTGTGACTTCCTGCTGCCTCCATTCCCCTCCTCACATCATGTCACTGCCCCTGTCACATGCAGCCCTGTCCTCACTGACACATCACTCATCTCCTGATATACTCTGTGCTGCTGGGGACCCTGCTCCTTCCACTATATAACTCTGTCTGTGGCTTCCTGCTGCCTCCATTCCCCTCCTCACATCATGTCACTGCCCCTGTCACATGCAGCCCTGTCCTCACTGACACATCACTCATCTCCTGATATACTCTGTGGTGCTGGGGACCCTGCTCCTCCCACTATATAACTCTCAGTCTGTGGTATCCTGCTGCCTCCATTCCCCTCCTCACATCATGTCACTGCCCCTGTCACATGCAGCCCTGTCCTCACTGACACGTCATTCATCTCCTGATATACTCTGTGCTGCTGGGGACCCTGCTCCTCCCACTATATAACTCTCAGTCTGTGGCTTCCTGCTGCCTCCATTCCCCTCCTCACATCATGTCACTGCCCCTGTCACATGCAGCCCTGTCCTCACTGACACATCACTCATCTCCTGATATACTCTGTGCTGCTGGGGACCCTGCTCCTCCCACTATATAACTCTCAGTCTGTGGCTTCCTGCTGCCTCCATTCCCCTCCTCACATCATGTCACTGCCCCTGTCACATGCAGCCCTGTCCTCACTGACATATCACTCATCTCCTGATATACTCTGTGCTGCTGGGGATCCTGCTCCTCCCACTATATAATTCTCAGTCTGTGGTTTCCTGCTGCCTCCATTCCCCTCCTCACATCATGGCACTGTCCCTGTCACATGCAGCCCTGTCCTCACTGACACATCACTCATCTCCTGATATACTCTGTGCTGCTGGGGACTCTGCTCCTCCCACTATATAACTCTCAGTCTGTGGCTTCCTGCTGCCTCTCTTCCCCTCCTCACATCATGTCACTGCCTCTGTCACATGCAGCCCTGTCCTCACTGACACATCACTCATCTCCTGATATACTCTGTGCTGCTGGGGACCCTGCTCCTCCCACTATATAACTCTCAGTCTGTGGCTTCCTGCTGCCTCCATTCCCCTCCTCACATCATGTCACTGCCCCTGTCACATGCAGCCCTGTCCTCACTGACACATCACTCATCTCCTGATATACTCTGTGCTGCTGGGGACCCTGCTCCTCCCACTATATAACTCTGTCTGTGGCTTCCTGCTGCCTCCATTCCCCTCCTCACATCATGTCACTGCCCCTGTCACATGCAGCCCTGTCCTCACTGACACATCACTCATCTCCTGTTATACTCTGTGCTGCTGGGGACCCTGCTCCTTCCACTATATAACTCAGTCTGTGGCTTCCTGCTGCCTCCATTCCCCTCCTCACATCATGTCACTGCCCCTGTCACATGCAGCCCTGTCCTCACTGACACATCACTCATCTCCTGATATACTCTGTGCTGCTGGGGACCCTGCTCCTCCCACTATATAACTCTCAGTCTGTGGCTTCCTGCTGCCTCCATTCCCCTCCTCACATCATGTCACTGCTCCTGTCACATGCAGCCCTGTCCTCACTGACACATCACTCATCTCCTGATATACTCTGTGCTGCTGGGGACCCTGCTCCTCCCACTATATAACTCTCAGTCTGTGGCTTCCTGCTGCCTCCATTCCCCTGCTCACATCATGTCACTGCCCCTGTCACATGCAGCCCTGTCCTCACTGACACATCACTCATCTCCTGATATACTCTGTGCTGCTGGGGACCCTGCTCCTCCCCCTATATAACGTTCAGTCTGTGTCTTCCTGCTGCCTCCATTCCCATCCTCACATCATGTCACTGCCCCTGTCACCTGCAGCCCTGTCCTCACTGACAAATCACTCATCTCCTGATATACTCTGTGCTGCTGGGGACCCTGCTCCTCCCACTATATAACTCTGTCTGTGGCTTCCTGCTGCCTCCATTCCCCTCCTCACATCATGTCACTGCCCCTGTCACATGCAGCCCTGTCCTCACTGACATCCCTCATCTCCTGGTATACTCTGTGCTGCTGGGAACCCTGCTCCTTCCACTATATAACTCTCAGTCTGTGGCTTCCTGCTGCCTCCATTCCCCTCCTCACATCATGTCACTGCCCCTGTCACATGCAGCCCTGTTCTCACTGACACATCACTCATCTCCTGATATACTCTGTGCTGCTGGCGACACTGCTCCTCCCACTATATAACTCTCAGTCTGTGGCTTCCTGCTGCCTCCATTCCCCTCCTCACATCATGTCACTGCCCCTGTCACATGCAGCCCTGTCCTCACTGACATCCCTCATCTCCTGGTATACTCTGTGCCGCTGGGAACCCTGCTCCTTCCACTATATAACTCTCAGTCTGTGGCTTCCTGCTGCCTCCATTCCCCTCCTCACATCATGTCACTGCCCCTGTCACATGCAGCCCTGTTCTCACTGACACATCACTCATCTCCTGATATACTCTGTGCTGCTGGGGACCCTGCTCCTCCCACTATATAACTCTGTCTGTGGCTTCCTGCTGCCTCCATTCCCCTCCTCACATCATGTCACTGCCCCTGTCACATGCAGCCCTGTCCTCACACATCACTCATCTCCTGACATACTCTGTGCTGCTGGGGACCCTGCTCCTCCCACTATATAACTCTCAGTCTGTGGCTTCCTGCTGCCTCCATTCCTCTCCTCACATCATGTCACTGGCCCTGTCACATGCAGCCCTGTCCTCACTGACACATCACTCATCTCCTGATATACTCTGTGCTGCTGGGGGCCCTGCTCCTTCCACTATATAACTCTCAGTCTGTGACTTCCTGCTGCCTCCATTCCCCTCCTCACATCACGTCACTGCCCCTGTCACATGCAGCCCTGTCCTGTCCTCACTGACACATCACTCATCTCCTGATACACTCTGTGCTGCTGGGGGATCCTGCTCCTCCCACTATATAACTCTCAGTATGTGGCTTCCTGCTGCCTCCATTCCCCTCCTCACATCATGTCACTGCCCCTGTCACATGCAGCCCTGTCCTCACTGACACATCACTCATCTCCTGATATACTCTGTGCTGCTGAGGACCATGCTATTTCCACTATATAACTCTCAGTCTGTGGCTTCCTGCTGCCTCCATTCCCCTCCTCACATCATGTCACTGCCCCTGTCACATGCAGCCCTGTCCTCACTGTCACATCATTCCTCCTGATATACTCTGTGCTGCTGGGGACCCTGCTCCTCCCACTATATAACTCTCAGTCTGTGGCTTCCTGCTGCCTCCATTCCCCTCCTCACATCATGTCACTGCCCCTGTCACATGCAGCCCTGTCCTCACTGACACATTACTCATCTCCTGATATACTCTGTGCTGCTGGGGACCCTGCTCCTCCCACTATATAACTCTCAGTCTGTGACTTCCTGCTGCCTCCATTCCCCTCCTCACATCATGTCACTGCCCCTGTCACATGCAGCCCTGTCCTCACTGACACATCTCTCATCTCCTGATATACTCTGTGCTGCTGGTGACTCTGCTCCTTCCACTATATAACTCTCAGTCTGTGGCTTCCTGCTGCCTCCATTCCCCTCCTCACATCATGTCACTGCCCCTGTCACATGCAGCCCTGTCCTCACTGACACATCCCTCATCTCCTGATATACTCTGTGCTGCTGGGGACCCTGCTCCTCCCACTATATAACTCTCAGTCTGTTGCTTCCTGCTGCCTCCATTCCCCTCCTCACATCATATCAGTGCCCCTGTCACATGCAGCCCTGTCCTCACTGACACATCACTCATCTCCTGATATACTCTGTGCTGCTGGGGATCCTGCTCCTTCCACTATATAACTCTCAGTCTGTGGCTTCCTGCTGCCTCCATTCCCCTCCTCACATCATATCACTGCCCCTGTCACATGCAGCCCTGTCCTCACTGACACATCACTCATCTCCTGATATACTCTGTGCTGCTGGGGGCCCTGCTCCTCCCACTATATAACTCTCAGTCTGTGGCTTCCTGCTGCCTCCATTCCCCTCCTCACATCATATCACTGCCCCTGTCACATGCAGCCCTGTCCTCACTGACACATCACTCATCTCCTGATATACTCTGTGCTGCTGGGGACCCTGCTCCTCCCACTATATAACTCTCAGTCTGTGGCTTCCTGCTGCCTCCATTCCCCTCCTCACATCATATCACTGCCCCTGTCACATGCAGCCCTGTCCTCACTGACACATCACTCATCTCCTGATATACTTTGTGCTGCTGGGGATCCTGCTCCTTCCACTATATAACTCTCAGTCTGTGGCTTCCTGCTGCCTCCATTCCCCTCCTCACATCATGTCACTGCCCCTGTCACATGCAGCCCTGTCCTCACTGACACATCCCTCATCTCCTGATATACTCTGTGCTGCTGGGGGCCCTGCTCCTCCCACTATATAACTCTCAGTCTGTGGCTTCCTGCTGCCTCCATTCCCCTCCTCACATCATATCACTGCCCCTGTCACATGCAGCCCTGTCCTCACTGACACATCACTCATCTCCTGATATACTCTGTGCTGCTGTCCCATCCCTAGGTGACCCCCATAGTGTTTGTTTCCAGAGTGTAAGTCATATGTGTACCAAGTTTGTTGTAAATTGCTGCAGGCATTCCAGAGCTATGCTGTCTGCTGAAATACTCAGTGCTGCTGCCTCACCCACAGGGGTGCCTTCCCCCCACAGTGTTTGTTGGCAGAGTGTGAGGCATATGTGTACCAATTTTTGAGTACATGGGTCCAGCAATTCCGGAGTTACGCTATCTCCTGATATACTCTGTGCTGCTGTCTGCTCCCTAGGGGTGCTAGGGATTTCAAAATGTTTTAGTTGCGTCCGCCATGTTTTAATACGCTCGTATGTGAAATTTCACGATCTTCGCTTGTAAACTGTGGATTTGTACAGAAGGACAGATTTTCATTTTTATATAGATAGATAGATAGATAGATAGATAGATAGATAGATAGATGTCAGGAATCGACTCACCAGGCTGACATCCGTCCGCCGCTGCGGACTCCGTCCTGGCTCCCTGCGGTCACCTGTCGTCTGTGTCCCTGCCATGGGACATCATCGCGGGTCTAGGGGCACTCCTGTGACAGCGGGCGTGTAGCGCGCCGCGTTCCCGCTAGGCCGCGGCGTGGGCACCGCCATGACAGTTTACAAACAGCCAGCATACAGCGGCCAATCCGGTGCTTGGCCGCACCCACTTTCCCTCACTCACCCAATGCCTGTGAACCAAGGGGTACATAAGAGACTGCAGGATCAGTCTGCAGGCATCCTGGACTTTGTGTCACTCCTGCGACCCATGTGAAAGGATCTGTTCCTGTTCCTCCCGTGTTCCTGGCTCTTTACTAAAGACTTGTACTCCTGGTTATCTGCACAGCTCCGTGGAACTTCAAGGCCCAGCAATACCTGCAATCTTCAAACAGGCTTCACACTCATCACCACCTTGTGTGCTTCAGCCTTGCAGTTGAGACTGACTCCAGGTGTGTTCCATTCCTCCACCTGTGATACAGCTTGCTGCTGTCAGTGCTTCACCACCTGCACTGTGGATAGTCAGACTCCTGCTTCAGCTACCAGGTTTGCCATTCAACATCTCACTGCCAAAGTTTCATGTTTAAACCTGCACTGGTTTCCAAACCAGAACCATCTTTACAAGCACCATTTCATCTGTCTATCATATTACCGGTTATTATTTCTCCAGTCATCTTCCATTCTGTTGCCATAGACTTTTCAGCTATTACGCTGTGTGATTGACATTTACATTTGTTATTATTATTTCTGCTGCCATTCTGTTTAATCATCTGCTAAATAAATATCATTGCGCTCATGCGCAGGAACGTTATCCAGCCTCCTCGTTTTCTCCCATCTACCTCCACTGACCCACTAGCGCCCCCTCCGGGGACACAGCCAAAACACAATCTGACAGTAAGTCCAGGATCGATGGACTCGGATGGTGGACGGAGTGTGGGGTCAGAGGCCTTGCAAAATCTGGTCTCCCGTCTGGATGGTCAAGAGGCTGCGCAGCAGCAGATGTTTCAATTCCTGCAAGGGATGTCCTCCCGGATAGATACACTACAGCAATCCCTGCCTAGTGTACTCACTCCTACTGTTCCTGTTACTCCAGCACCTGCCAGTGCTGTGAGTTCCTCTATGCCGGCTGCATCAGCTCCAGTGTCACGTCTGCACCTGCCCGTGCCAAGCAAGTATGATGGCAGTCCAAAGTTATGTCGCGGGTTTCTCAACCAATGCGAAATCCAGTTTGAGTTGTTGCCACATAATTTCCCCACGCCAAGATCCAAGGTTGCCTACATCATCTCCTTACTTTCTGGATCTGCTCTGAGCTGGGTGTCTCCTCTGTGGGAACGTGCTGACCCTCTGATTAACAACTACACAGACTTCGTGTCAACCTTCAGACGGATCTTTGACGAGCCCGGTCGTGCAACATCAGCTTCCGCTGACCTGATTCAACTTCGTCAAGGTACCCGTAGTATGGGACAATATGTCATCCAGTTCCAGACGTTGGCAGCAGAGATTCAGTGGAATAATCAGGCCCTGGTAGCAGCTTTCTGGCATGGACTTTCGGACCGGATCAAAGATGAACTGGCGACCCGCGACCTTCCTGTACAATTGTCTGAATTGATTTCCTTGTGCATTAAGTTGGACTCTCGCATCCGCGAACGCAATAATGAACGCGCTCGGAGTGAGCCATGCAGATCAAGGATGATACCTTCAGTACAGCTCCAGTCTCCTTCTTCTGACGAGCCTATGCAGATAAATAGGTCCCGCCTAACTCCTGAAGAGCGGGCAAGAAGAATGCGTGAGAGACTCTGTCTGTACTGTGCGGCTGCGGGCCACCAGATTAACTCCTGCACAGTGCGTTCGGGAAACGCCAGATCCTGACTTGCAAAGGAGGAGTCAAGTTGGGATCTTTTAGTCAAGCTCCTTCTAATCAAGACCTTATCCTTCCTGTGACGTTAGAGACTTCAGTTGGGCTCCAGTCCGCATCAGCATTAGTGGACTGTGGAGCTGCAGGAAACTTCATCACCCAAGCTGCGGTAAATAAATTTTGTTTACCTATATGTGAACTTTCCTGTCCAGTTTATATTACCGCTGTGGATGGTAGTCGAATCTCCAAGGGGAATATTTCTCATCAAACTGCACCAGTGGTCCTGGGAGTTGGATTCCTACACTCTGAACTGATTAAGTTCTTAGTCATCCCTCAAGCCACTCAGGAGATCGTCTTGGGCATGCCCTGGCTCCAGCTACATAATCCACAGTTTGACTGGTCAACGTTGCAGCTTACCTCATGGGGTTCACATTGCCATCAGTCCTGTTTAGCCCAAGTGTGTCCCCTAAAGTCTACCGAAGTAAAGACACAGTCAAGTCTCCCAGCAGCTTATCAAGATTTCTCAGATGTCTTCAGTGAGAAGGCCGCTGATGTCCTACCGCCCCATAGGGAATGGGATTGTCCCATCGATCTCCTTCCTGGCAAGAAGCCACCTAGGGGGCGCACCTACCCGTTGTCTGTTCCTGAAACTAATAGGCCCTACACACTGGCCGATATACTGAAAGATATGAACGATCTCGTTCATAAATGAACGAGAACTCGTTCATATCTTTCAGTGTGGAGACTCCAGCGAGGAACGATGCGCGTCCCCGCGCTCGTTCATCGCTGGTCTCCCATCGGCTGTGCATGCAGGCCAATATGGACGATCTCGTCCATATTAGCCTGCACTTCAATGCAGCCGGGTGACGGGGGGAGTGAAGAAACTTCACTCCCCCCGTCACAGCCCCCCCGCCGCCGGGTCGCTCGTCGGCCGTATCCGCCGTCGGGCAGCTCGGCGGCCGGTCGGCCAGTGAGTAGGGCCCTTGAGGCGATGAGCGATTATATCAGGGAGAATCTACAGAAGGGATTCATCCGTCCTTCATCATCACCCGCTGGTGCAGGTTTCTTCTTTGTTAAAAAGAAGGATGGAGGACTGCGTCCATGCATTGACTACCGGGGTCTCAATGACATTACCATCAAAAATAGTTATCCATTACCACTCATTACCGAATTATTTGACAGAGTTAAAGGAGCCCGCATCTTCACCAAGTTAGATCTCCGCGGTGCCTACAATCTCATCAGAATCCGGAGTGGTGACGAGTGGAAGACAGCTTTTAACACTCGAGATGGCCATTACGAATACCTGGTAATGCCATTCGGGTTAAGTAATGCTCCAGCAGTGTTCCAACACTTTGTGAACTAAATCTTTCGTGATGTCCTGTATAAATACCTCGTTGTTTACTTGGATGATATCCTCATCTTCTCCCAAGACCTTCCATCTCATCGTCTACAAGTCCGTGAAGTCCTCCGACGTCTTCGTGAGAACCGGCTCTACGGTAAACTATCTAAATGCACCTTTGAAGTTCCCTCTATACCCTTCCTGGGTTATATAATTTCCGGATCGGATCTTCAGATGGACCCGACAAAATTGGAAGCTATTGCCAATTGGTACCATTCCAAACTCTCTCAAGTCTATCCAGCGGTTCCTGGGTTTTGCCAACTACTATAGGAAATTTATTCGGGGATTCTCCACTCTCATCGCTCCTATTACCAACCTGACTCGGAAAGGGGCAAACCATTCCAACTGGTCAGAAGAAGCCTTAGCAGCCTTCCAGAAGATCAAGCTGGCCTTTATGTCTGCTCCAGTTCTGTCTCAGCCAGATGTAAACAGACCGTTCGAGTTGGAGGTGGACGCCTCTACAGTTGGGGTTGGAGCTGTTCTCTCCCAGAAGGGAACCGATGGGAAAGTCCACCCTTGTGGATTTTATTCTCGCAAATTCCTTCCTGCAGAAGCTAACTACTCCGTTGGAGATCAAGAACTACTGGCGATCAAGCTGGCTCTTGAGGAATGGAGATACCTCCTAGAAGGGGCCAAACATCCGTTTAACATCTACACGGATCATAAAAACCTGCTATATTTAAAGGCAGCTCAGTGCCTTAATCCTCGCCAGTCCAGGTGGGCTATGTTTTTCTCACGTTTTAATTTTAAGCTTCATTTCCGCCCAGGTTCGCAGAATGTTAAAGCTGACGCTTTATCCCGATCTATGGAATCCGAAGAGGAAACGCCTGACTTAGTGCCACATTCCATCCTGAGTCCAGTGGTATTCGCTGCATCTCAAGTCTCCCCAGCTCCTCCTCCTGGTAAGACTTTTGTTTCCCCAGAACTCCGTCCCAAGTTGCTATCTTGGGCCAATCAATCCAAGTTCACCGGTCATCCTGGTGTCCTGAAGACCTTCAAGTTTCTCTCTGAGACATACTGGTGGCCAAAGATGAAGGCTGACATCAAGGATTTCGTGGCATCCTGTCCTAAGTGTGTGCAGCATAAGACTCCTCGTCAGTCTCCAGCAGGTCAGTTACAACCATTGTCTGTTCCTAGTCGTCCCTGGTCACACCTGTCCATGGATTTTATCACCGACCTTCCTCCTTCTCAAGGATACAATACCATCTGGGTTGTAGTGGACAGATTCACCAAGATGGCTCATTTTGTTCCTCTCCAGGGTCTCCCTTCTGCCCCGAAACTTGCCCAAATCTTCCTACGGGAGATTTTCCGCTTACATGGTCTACCCTCAGAAATAATATCCGACCGGGGGGTACAGTTTGTAGCGAGGTTTTGGAGGGCCCTCTGTTCTGCCATGCAGGTCAAGCTGAAGTTTTCGTCATCATACCATCCTCAGACGAATGGGCAGACAGAGAGGGTTAATCAAGAACTAGAGACGTTTTTAAGATTGTATGTTTCATCTTCTCAGGATGACTGGTTCGATCTGCTCCCATGGGCCGAGTTTGCCCACAACTTCCGCTATCATACTGCTACTGAAACAACACCATTCTTTGCAGTATATGGGCAACATCCCCGTGTTCCTGACTTCCAAGAACTCCCTCATATGGATGTTCCTGCTGCCACTACTGCTCTGACTCAGTTCTCGTCAATTTGGAGAAAGATTCACATGTCTCTCAAAAAGGCCTCCAGCCGATATAAGTACTTTGCCGACCGCAAGAGACGTGCGGTTCCTGACCTGAAACCTGGGGACAAGGTTTGGCTGTCAACCCGTAACCTCCGTCTTAGGGTCCCGTCCATGAAGTTTGCACCCCGTTTCATTGGTCCTTTCCCTGTCGAAAGAGTCATCAACCCTGTGGCCTACAAACTGAAGTTACCACCTTCTCTTCGAATACCTAACGCTTTCCATGTTTCTCTCCTCAGACCTCTAGTCCTGAACCGTTTTCAGAGTGCCCTTCCAGTTGGCCCCAAAATTCGAACTCAGCGGGGCGTGGAATTCGAGATTGGCAAAATTCTGGACTCCCGTTGCCGGTATGGACGTCTCCAGTACCTGGTCGATTGGTCCGGTTATGGCCCAGAGGAGAGAAGTTGGGTAAATTCGTCGGATGTCCATGCTCCAAGGTTGGTCCGTGTTTTCCACAGCACTCATCCTTCCAAGCCACGTGGGTGTTCGGTGTCCACCCTTAAAGGGGGAGGTACTGTCAGGAATCGACTCACCAGGCTGACATCCGTCCGCCGCTGCGGACTCCGTCCTGGCTCCCTGCGGTCACCTGTCGTCTGTGTCCCTGCCATGGGACATCATCGCGGGTCTAGGGGCACTCCTGTGACAGCGGGCGTGTAGCGCGCCGCGTTCCCGCTAGGCCGCGGCGTGGGCGCCGCCATGACAGTTTACAAACAGCCAGCATACAGCGGCCAATCCGGTGCTTGGCCGCACCCACTTTCCCTCACTCACCCAATGCCTGTGAACCAAGGGGTACATAAGAGACTGCAGGATCAGTCTGCAGGCATCCTGGACTTTGTGTCACTCCTGCGACCCATGTGAAAGGATCTGTTCCTGTTCCTCCCGTGTTCCTGGCTCTTTACTAAAGACTTGTACTCCTGGTTATCTGCACAGCTCCGTGGAACTTCAAGGCCCAGCAATACCTGCAATCTTCAAACAGGCTTCACACTCATCACCACCTTGTGTGCTTCAGCCTTGCAGTTGAGACTGACTCCAGGTGTGTTCCATTCCTCCACCTGTGATACAGCTTGCTGCTGTCAGTGCTTCACCACCTGCACTGTGGATAGTCAGACTCCTGCTTCAGCTACCAGGTTTGCCATTCAACATCTCACTGCCAAAGTTTCATGTTTAAACCTGCACTGGTTTCCAAACCAGAACCATCTTTACAAGCACCATTTCATCTGTCTATCATATTACCGGTTATTATTTCTCCAGTCATCTTCCATTCTGTTGCCATAGACTTTTCAGCTATTACGCTGTGTGATTGACATTTACATTTGTTATTATTATTTCTGCTGCCATTCTGTTTAATCATCTGCTAAATAAATATCATTGCGCTCATGCGCAGGAACGTTATCCAGCCTCCTCGTTTTCTCCCATCTACCTCCACTGACCCACTAGCGCCCCCTCCGGGGACACAGCCAAAACACAATCTGACAATAGATAGATAGATAGACAATAGTATGTCTAAGACAAAACATATTTTTTTTGTATGTATGATCGACAGGATCAAAATATTGTCAGGTATAAAAGGCTGACGTGAGAATGGTTGACACACAAATGGTCGCCATAAGTTTTTTTTTTTAAACGTTTTTCCAACTTTTGCTAAATTTACCATCCACGTGGACTGCGATTGGGAATAGTAACCTATGGTAAGCGCAGCGGGAGAGGAGCGAGACACCTTGCCCTAAGCATGGCAAGCGCAGTGAGCCCACATGGGTCACATTTCCACTGATTATGCTTAAATATAGTTACACATACCACATGACACCCCAAAAAAACTTGTGCCAACCATCTCCCCCTTCTCTCCTTTTATCTCTCTCACGCTCTCCCCCATCTCCCCCTCTCTCTCCTCTTATCTCTCTCTCTCGCTCTCCCCCATCTCCCCCTCTCTCTCCTCTTATCTCTCTCTCTCTCGCTCTCCCCCATCTCCCCCTCTCTCTCCTCTTATCTCTCTCTCACTCTCCCCCATCTCCCCCTCTCTCTCCTCTTATCTCTCTCTCTCGCTCTCCCCCATCTCCCCCTTCTCTCCTTTTATCTCTCTCTCTCGCTCTCCCCCATCTCCCCCTCTCCTCTTATCTCTCTCTCTCGCTCTCCCCATCTCCCCCTCTCTCTCCTCTTATCTCTCTCTCTCGCTCTCCCCCATCTCCCCCTCTCTCTCCTCTTATCTCTCTCTCTCGCTCTCCCCCATCTCCCCCTCTCTCTCCTCTTATCTCTCTCTCTCACTCTCCCCCATCTCCCCCTCTCTCTCCTCTTATCTCTCTCTCTCGCTCTCCCCCATCTCCCCCTTCTCTCCTTTTATCTCTCTCACGCTCTCCCCCATCTCCCCCTCTCTCCTCTTATCTCTCTCACGTTCTCACCCATCTCCCCCTCTCTCTCCTCTTATCTCTCTCTATCGCTCTCCCCCATCTCCCCCTCTCTCTCCTCTTATCTCTCTCTCTCGCTCTCCCCCCATCTCCCCCTCTCTCTCCTCTTATCTCTCTCTCTTGCTCTCTCCCCATCTACACCTTCTCTCTCATCTTATCTCTCTCACGCTCTCCCCATCTCCCCCTCTCTCTCCTCTTATCTCTCTCACGCTCTCCCCCATCTCCCCCTCTCTCTCCTCTTATCTCTCTCACGCTCTCCCCCATCTCCCCCTCTCTCTCCTCTTATCTCTCGCTCTCTCGCTCTCCCCCATCTCCCCCTCTCTCCTCTTATCTCTCTCTCTCGCTCTCCCCCATCTCCCCCTCTCTCTATTCTTATCTCTCTCTCTCGCTCTCCCCATCTCCCCCTCTCCTCTTATCTCTCTCTCTCGCTCTCCCCCATCTCCCCCTCTCTCCTCTTATCTCTCTCTCTCGCTCTCCCCCATCTCCCCCTCTCTCCTCTTATCTCTCTCACGCTCTCCCCCATATCCCCCTCTCTCCTCTTATCTCTCTCACGCTCTCCCCCATCTCTCCCTCTCTCCTCTTATCTCTCTCTCTCTCTCCCCCATCTCCCCCTCTCTCCTCTTATCTCTCTCTCTCGCTCTCCCCCATCTCCCCCTCTCTCTCCTCTTATCTCTCGCTCTCTCGCTCTCCCCCATCTCCCCCTCTCTCCTCTTATCTCTCGCTCTCCCCCTCTCTCCTCTTATCTCTCTCTCTCGCTCTCCCCAATCTCCCCCTCTCTCCTCTTATCTCTCTCTCTCGCTCTCCCCCATCTCCCCCTCTCTCCTCTTATCTCTCTCTTTCGCTCTCCCCCATCTCCCCCTCTCTCCTCTTATCTCTCTCTCTCGCTCTCCCCCATCTCCCCCTCTCTCTCCTCTTATCTCTCTCTCTCGCTCTCCCCCATCTACACCTCTCTCTCATCTTATCTATAACTCTCGCTCTCCCCCCATATCCCCCCTCTCTCTCATCTTATCTCTAACTCTCGCTCTCCCCCATCTCCCCCTCTCTCCTCTTATCTCTCTCTCCCCCATCTCCCCCTCTCTCCTCTTATCTCTCTCTCTCGCTCTCCCCCATCTCCCCCTCTCTCCTCTTATCTCTCTCTCTCGCTCTCCCCCATCTTCCCCTCTCTCCTCTTATCTCTCTCTCTCGCTCTCCTCCATCTCTCCCTCTCTCCTCTTATCTCTCTCTCTCGCTCTCCCCCATCTTCCCCTCTCTCCTCTTATCTCTCTCTCTCGCTCTCCTCCATCTCTCCCTCTCTCTCCTCTTATCTCTCGCTCTCCTCCATCTCTCCCTCTCTCTCCTCTTATCTCTCGCTCTCCCCCATCTCCCCCTCTCCTCTTATCTCTCTCTCTCGCTCTCCCCCATCTCCCCCTCTCTCCTCTTATCTCTCTCTCTCTCTCCCCCATCTCCCCGTCTCTCTCCTCTTATCTCTCTCTCTCGCTCTCCTCCATCTCCCCCTCTCTCTCCTCTTATCTCTCTCTCACTCTCCCCCATCTCCCCCTCTCTCTCTCTCGCTCTCCCCCATCTCCCCCTCTCTCTCTTCTTATCTCTCTCTCTCGCTCTCCCCCATCTCCCCCTCTCCTCTTATCTCTCTCTCTCCCCCATCTCCCCCTCTCTCTCCTCTTATCTCTCTCTCTCGCTCTCCCCCATCTCCCCCTCTCTCTCTTCTTATCTCTCTCTCTCTCGCTCTCCCCCATCTCCCCCTCTCTCTCCTCTTATCTCTCTCTCTCTCGCTCTCCTCCATCTCCCCCTCTCTCTCCTCTTATCTCTCTCTCTCGCTCTCCCCCATCTCCCCCTCTCTCTCCTCTTATCTCTCTCTCTCTCGCTCTCCTCCATCTCCCCCTCTCTCTCCTCTTATCTCTCTCCCTCGCTCTCCCCCATCTCCCCCTCTCTCTCCTCTTATCTCTCTCTCTCGCTCTCCCCATCTCCCCCTCTCTCTCCTCTTATCTATAACTCTCGCTCTCCCCCCATATCCCCCTTCTCTCTCCTCTTATCTCTCTCTCTCTCTCGCTCTCCCCATCTACCCCTTCTCTCTCATCTTATCTCTCTCGCTCTCCCCATCTCCCCCTCTCTCCTCTTATCTCTCTCTCTCGCTCTCCCCATCTCCCCCTCTCTCATCTTATCTCTCTCTCTCGCTGTCCCCATCTACCCCTCTCTCATCTTATCTCTCTCTCTTGCTCTCCCCATCTCCCCCTCTCCTCTTATCTCTCTCTCTCCCCCATCTCCCCCTCTCTCTCCTTTAATCTCTCTCTTGCTCTCCCCATCTCCCCCTCTCTCTCCTCTTTTGCCTCCTTGTATCTCTCTCACACTCTCTCCATCTCCCTTCTCTCTCCTCCTGTCTCTCTCTCGCTCTCCCCATCCCCTCTTCTTTTTCCTTTGATCTCTCTCACGCTCTCCCCCTATCTCTCCTCTTATCTCTGTTGCTCACCCCCATCTCCCATCTCATCTCTCTCTCTCGCTCTCCCCGATTCCCCATTTCTCTCTCGCTCTCCAACCCTCCTCTTATCTCTCTCTCTCTCTCGCTCTCCCACATCTCCCTCTCTCTCCTCTTATCTCTCTCTCCCCCATCTCCCCCCTCTCTTCTCTTATCTCTCTCGCTCACCCCATCCCATCTCTCTCTTGCTCTCCCCGACCCCCATCTCTCTCTTGCTCTCCACCCCTCCTCTTATCTCTCTCACTCTCCCCCATCTCCCCTCTCTCTTCTTATCTCTCTCGCTCTCTCCCTCCTCCTCTCTCCTCTTATCTCTCTCTCGCTCTCTCCCTCCTCCTCTCTCCTCTTATCTCTCTCGCTCTCTCCCCATCTCTCTCCTCTTATCTCTCTCTCGCTCTCTCCCCATCTCTCTCCTCTTATCTCTCTCTCTCGTTCTTCCCTATCTCTCTCCTATCTCTCGCTCTCTCCCCATCTCTCCCCTCTCTCTCCTCTTATCTCTCGCTCTCTCCCCATCTCTCTCCTCTTATCTCTCTCTCGCTCTCTCCCCATCTCTCTCCTCTTATCTCTCTCTCTCGTTCTTCCCTATCTCTCTCCTATCTCTCGCTCTCTCCCCATCTCTCCCCTCTCTCTCCTCTTATCTCTCGCTCTCTCCCCATCTCTCTCCTCTTATCTCTCTCACTCTCCCCCCATCTCCCCCTCTCTCTCCTCTTATCTCGCTCGCACACCCCCATCTCCCTTCCCATCTCTCTCTTGCTCTTCCCGATCTCCCATCTCTCTCTCGCTTTCCACCACTCCTCTTATCTCTCTCTCACTCTCCCCCATCTCTCCCCTCTCTTCTCTTATCTCTCTATCGCTCTCCCCCATCTCTCCCCTCTCTCCTCTTATCTCTCTATCGCTCTCCCCCACCTCTCCCCTCTCTCTCTCCCCTTATCTCTCTCACTCTCCCCCATCTCCCCCCTCTCTCTCTCCTCTTATCTCTCACTCCTCTTATCTCTCACTCACTCTCCCCATCTCTCCCCTCTCTCCTCATCTCTCTCTCACTCTCCCCCATCTCTCCCCTCTCTCTCTCCTCTTATCTCTCTCTCCTCTTATTTCTCTCGCTCTCCCCATCTCTCCCCTCTCTCTCTCTCTCCTCTTATCTCTCTCACTCTCCCCCATCTCTCCCCTCTCTCTCTCTCCTCTTATCTCTATCGCTCTCCCCCCATCTCTCCCCTCTCTCTCTCCTCTTATCTCTATCGCTCTCCCCCCATCTCTCCCCTCTCTCTCTCCTCTTATCTCTATCGCTCTCCCCCCATCTCTCCCCTTTCTCTCTCTCCTCTTATCTCTATCGCTCTCCCCTCTCTCTCTCTCCTCTTATCTCTATCGCTCTCCCCCCATCTCTCCCCTCTCTCTCTCTCCTCTTAACTCTATCGCTCTCCCCCATCTCTCCCCTCTCTCTCTCCTCTTATCTCTCCCCCTCTCCCCCATCTCTCCCCTCTCTCTCTCTCCTCTTATCTCTATCGCTCTCCCCCATCTCTCCCCTCTCTCTCTCTCCTCTTATCTCTATCGCTCTCCCCCCATCTCTCCCCTCTTTCTCTCTCCTCTTATCTCTATCGCTCTCCCCCCATCTCTCCCCTCTCTCTCTCCTCTTATCTCTCACCCTCTCCCCCATCTCTCCCCTCTCTCTCTCTCCTCTTATCTCTATCGCTCTCCCCCATCTCTCCCCTCTCTCTCTCTCTCCTCTTATCTCTCACCCTCTCCCCCATCTCTCCCCTCTCTCTCTCCTCTTATCTCTATCGCTCTCCCCCATCTCTCCCCTCTCTCTCTCTCTCTCTCTCTATCGCTCTCCCCCCATCTCTCCCCTTTCTCTCTCTCCTCTCTCTCTCTCCTCTTATCTCTCTCGCTCTCCCCCCATCTCTCCCCTCTCTCTCTCCTCTTATCTCTCTCGCTCTCCCCCATCTCTCCCCTCTCTCTCTCTCCTCTTATCTCTATCGCTCTCCCCCTATCTCTCCCCTCTCTCTCTCTCCTCTTATCTCTATCGCTCTCCCCCCATCTCTCCCCTCTCTCTCTCCTCTTATCTCTCTCGCTCTCCCCCCATCTCTCCCCTCTCTCTCTCTATCGCTCTCCCCCCATCTCTCTCCTCTCTCTCTCCTCTTATCTCTCACGCTCTCCCCCCATCTCTCTCCTCTCTCTCTCTCCTCTTATCTCTATCGCTCTCCCCCCATCTCTCCCCTCTTTCTCTCCTCTTATCTCTCTCGCTCTCCCCCCATCTCTCCCCTCTCTCTCTCCTCTTATCTCTCACGCTCTACCCCATCTCTCCCCTCTCTCCTCTTATCTCTCACCCTCTCCCCCATCTCTCCCCTCTCTCTCTCTCTCCTCTTATCTCTATCACTCTCCCCATCTCTCCCCTCTCTCCTCTTATCTCTCACCCTCTCCCCCATCTCTCCCCTCTCTCTCTCTCCTATTATCTCTATCGCTCTCCCCCATCTCTCCCCTCTCTCTCTCCTCTTATCTCTCACCCTCTCCCCCATCTCTCCCCTCTCTCTCTCTCCTCTTATCTCTATCGCTCTCCCCCATCTCTCCCCTCTCTCTCCTCTTATCTCTATCGCTCTCCCCCCATCTCTCCCCTCTCTCTCTCTCTCCTCTTATCTCTATCGCTCTCCCCCATCTCTCCCCTCTCTCTCCTCTTATCTCTATCGCTCTCCCCCCATCTCCCCTCTCTCTCTCTCTCCTCTTATCTCTATCGCTCTCCCCCCCATCTCGCCTCTCTCTCTCCTCTTATCTCTATCGCTCTCCCCCATCTCTCCCCTCTCTCTCTCCTCTTATCTCTCACCCTCTCCCCCATCTCTCCCCTCTCTCTCTCTCCTCTTATCTCTATCACTCTCCCCCCATCTCTCCCCTCTCTCTCTCTCTCCTCTTATCTCTATCGCTCTCCCCCATCTCTCCCCTCTCTCTCTCCTCTTATCTCTCACCCTCTCCCCCATCTCCCCTCTCTCTCTCTCCTCTTATCTCTATCACTCTCCCCCATCTCTCCCCTCTCTCCTCTTATCTCTCACCCTCTCCCCCATCTCTCCCCTCTCTCTCCTCTTATCTCTATCGCTCTCCCCCACATCTCTCTCTCTCTCTCTCTCCTCTTATCTCTATCGCTCTCCCCCATCTCTCCCCTCTCTCTCTCCTCTTATCTCTATCGCTCTCCCCCATCTCTCCCCTCTCTCCTCTTATCTCTCACCCTCTCCCCCATCTCTCCCCTCTCTCTCTCTCTCCTCTTATCTCTATCGCTCTCCCCCATCTCTCCCCTCTCTCTCTCTCCTCTTATCTCTATCGCTCTCCCCCCATCTCTCCCCTCTCTCTCTCTCCTCTTATCTCTATCGCTCTCCCCCCATCTCTCCCCTCTCTCTCTCTCCTCTTATCTCTATCGCTCTCCCCCCATCTCTCCCCTCTCTCTCTCCTCTTATCTCTCACCCTCTCCCCCATGTCTCCCCTCTCTCTCTCTCCTCTTATCTCTATCGCTCTCCCCCATCTCTCCCCTCTCTCTCTCTCTCTCTCCCCTCTTATCTCTATCGCTCTCCCCCCATCTCTCCTCTCTCTCTCTCCTCTTATCTCTATCGCTCTCCCCATCTCTCCCCTCTCTCTCTCCTCTTATCTCTCACGCTCTCCCCCCATCTCTCTCCTCTCTCTCTCCTCTTATCTCTCACGCTCTCCCCCCATCTCTCTCTCTCCTCTTATCTCTCACGCTCTCCCCCATCTCTCTCCTCTCTCTCTCCTCTTATCTCTCACGCTCTCCCCCCATCTCTCCCCTCTCTCTCTCTCCTCTTATCTCTATCGCTCTCCCCCATCTCTCCCCTCTCTCTCTCTCTCTCCTCTTATCTCTATCGCTCTCCCCCCCACCTCTCTCCTCTCTCTCTCTCCTCTTATCTCTCACGCTCTCCCCCCATCTCTCCCCTCTCTCTCTCCTCTTATCTCTATCGCTCTCCCCCCATCTCTCTCCTCTCTCTCTCTCCTCTTATCTCTCACGCTCTCCCCCATCTCTCCCCTCTCTCTCTCCTCTTATCTCTCACGCTCTCCCCCCATCTCTCCCCTCTCTCTCTCCTCTTATCTCTCACCCTCTCCCCCATCTCTCCTCTCTCTCTCTCCTCTTATCTCTCACGCTCTCCCCCCATCTCTCTCCTCTCTCTCTCCTCTTATCTCTCACGCTCTCCCCCCATCTCTCTCCTCTCTCTCTCCTCTTATCTCTCACCCTCTCCCCCATCTCTCTCCTCTCTCTCTCCTCTTATCTCTCACCCTCTCCCCCATCTCTCCTCTCTCTCTCCTCTTATCTCTCACCCTCTCCCCCATCTCTCCCCTCTCTCTCTCCTCTTATCTCTCACCCTCTCCCCCATCTCTCCCCTCTCTCTCTCCTCTTATCTCTCACCCTCTCCCCATCTCTCCCCTCTCTCTCTCTCCTCTTATCTTTATCGCTCTCCCCCATCTCTCCCCTCTCTCTCTCTCCTCTTATCTCTATCGCTCTCCCCCATCTCTCCCCTCTCTCTCCTCTTATCTCTATCACTCTCCCCCATCTCTCTCCTCTCTCTCTCCTCTTATCTCTCACCCTCTCCCCCATCTCTCCCCTCTCTCTCTCCTCTTATCTCTCACCCTCTCCCCATCTCTCCCCTCTCTCTCTCTCCTCTTATCTCTATCGCTCTCCCCCATCTCTCCCCTCTCTCTCTCCTCTTATCTCTATCGCTCTCCCCCATCTCTCCCCTCTCTCTCCTCTTATCTCTAT